>NC_057771.1:608787-814980 GCF_014825855.1 Bombus pyrosoma | reverse complement strand
CCCCCCCCCCCCCCCCCGACTAACCATTCACACTTCCGTGTCGGGTGCTCCTTCGTGTTGTCGACTCGCGCTCCTCGAAAAATTCCTTACACGCCTTTTGTATTTTTGCTCTTTTATTTTTTTATTATTAACTCCGCTTCTACACGACTAAAAAAACTCGAAAGCCCAACACAGAGACGCTCTCTTCCCGGGTGCGAACGTGTGTTATACGCATAATAATTATATTTTTATTATTTATATTTATATTTATATATTTGTATTTATATTCATATTTATATCTATATTTATATTTGTATTTTGTATTTGTATTTATATATATATACACGCACATACACACACACATATATATGTGTATGTGTGTATGTATATATATGTATATATGTATATTGCGCACGCGTACACGCGCGAGCTAACACGGTGCATGGCTTTTCATCCTCTTCTTGTTCTTGTTAATCAATTAGAAAAAAAAGTCGCCATAACGTTATACAATAATAACCAGTAATTATAATAATATTTGTATGTAAGTTGGTATTCTTCCGCCATTTTTTCGTTTGCCTTAAATGCTAAGGATCCATACGTTTTATCGTCTAATATTTATCAATTATTTATATATATATATTTATATATATTTATATATTTATATATATAATATTTATATATATTCTAGACTTAGTCGCTTAATTATTTAGCAATTAATAATATTAATTTAATTCATTATTATTATTATTATATTATTCTTTATTAATGTCGGAGAACGGGCATTAATACGCAGTTTCGGCCACATCTATCTTTACGCAGCTTTTGCCCTTCGTGTTTCCCTTACTTTCTGCTTGTCTTGTCTTTCTTTACCACGTCGCTCTTCTCGCAAATTTTCTGGACGTGTACCGCGATTTATAAATTTATACATTTTTCCCGCATTTTTGTTTCGCATCTTCCTCCTTCGATTCCTTCTTCTTATTCTTTAGATTTTTTTCATATTTCTATTAGCTTCCTTGTGTGTTCCTCACGCCTCCAACTTTGGTATTTTTTTCTTTTCCGTTCGTTGGAGAGTAGCGGTTATTTGCGTTCAATCGTCACAGTTGTTGCGGTCGATCAATCGCCGTTGCAAAGTCGAGGCTTCCTTCTTAGTAGAAACTATTATCTCCCTATCTAAATCGCGATTTTCCGATGTATTAGTCGTGATAGTACGCATCCAGTTCCGTCCAAAGTTCGTTCATCGTGGTGAATTTTTCCAAGGCATTTACATCGTTCACTGTACCGTTAGTCGACCGTGCTGCGTTCTGCCCTCTCGTCCATCCTGATGAAAAAAAAAAAAAATCGTAGTTTGTTAACGAGAGATTGCGATACGTAAGCCATGATCTTTGTGAAATCAGCGCAAGCGGATCGTGTTACTGTTGGAGTGCTTAAAAGTGAATGGAAATAGATAAAATGTAAAGTAAGATCCTTTCGCGAATCATACTTTATATAATGTAATATGTGAATCATAGTCCAATATAATCTTTTATTTGTATTTTAAGAAATTTAATCTGAAATTAATAAATGATAATGTAGATAAGAACTTAATCACGAAAGTATCTTAATCATTTAACATCCTATTATTTGTACGCTCGTTACAGTAGGAGAATTAATATTATGAATATTTCATGTGGCACACTAAGTGGAAACTTACGGTGAACCGGTAAGGAAACCTAGGGTTTCTGTTATATTCATTTTTGGTGAACGTGTTTGCGTTTGCTACAGAAAGATGAAAGTATTTCGTTACCGTATTCGTACGATAATGCGCTATATTCGAGAAAAACAACAGGAAATGTTACAATATTTCAAATGTGGTTAACTGAATTAATGTTTCGTAAGAAAGATGATGAAATGGCTTATAACTATCTACTATTTGTGCAATAATTATGTACAATTCAGAAACATTTAATTTTAATATTATACAGATTTCATTACCGTACAACTACTTTTTTCAAATGAAGAAGATCTATTACGTATTAAATATTACGTAGCTTGAAACGCCTAAATAGAAAGATTTAAAATGCAGGCGAACGTGACTACGTACCTGTTATTAGGTCTTAACAAGGCTCAATGGTAGCCATTAGTGAACGCCGCTGGTATTAGAGGACCCTAAAATACGAAGAAAAATATTTTGTCGAGGTTCATATATAATGATTTTAAGGACAGGAGTTTATTTATTTTTCTACGTTATTTACAAATAACAAAAAGATCGTTTCAACTACGTGCAATTGCGATACTTGATCATGAAAGGTTGCATCGTCTGATTATAAAATTTTGTCCAAACGATAAAAAGGAGAGATAAGAATTAAAAGGGAGAAAAATAAAATACAAAAACATAATATTGGCAAACTGAGAAGCTCAGTAATCGAAACCGATTTGTAATCGAAGCTACAGCAACGTAAGTTGCAAATTCTAACAAAAGAAAAAGAAAGGAACTTGTACCGTACTCTCGAATCTCTCGACTCTTCTTTGTTTTTTATTTTATTCAAATACCTTTTCTAAAGTACACTAAATGGATAAAAGAATTATCAGAGATAAATTTAATAATTTTGTTAGAATGGGTTAGATGCTAGAAAATTTTTTCGTTCAATCCGACTCGGTCGGTGCGAAAAATTTAATTAAAATCTATTCCGACCCCTTTAACTGATAAAATAAAACAAATGTGAATATTAATTATATCAGACATCTAGTTATCAGTGTACAATATACAATGGCAATTTTTTATTTCCTTCTAATGTCTGAAATTTCTTCTTCTTCTATAATCGAATCTAGGATGTAGAATAAGAAATATCGTAATTTAATATAATCAGAAAATGCCCGGGATTCATGAATTACTATTGGATAATATAAAAAATAAAGTGCAATTAAATTTATCAATTATTACATTCTGAACACTTTTTAATAAAAGAAAAACATCAAAAACAGTACGAATATTTCCCGCGAAGATAGCAGAAACTATTATTTATAAACAGATCCAGGTGTCAAGTAGTATAAGTCAACCACTGACTATCGCAAGTTTCACGAATTTCGTTCTAAAATTGACACGACGATCTAAAGTCAACTTTCTACAATTTATTTGATTATTCTATAAGTAATGCAGTCCTCAAAATATATTTATATATACGAATATTGGATGCAAGGCAACCTAGTATTAATTAAGTAGTAACACATTTCCTTTAGTTTCTCTAACAGTTTTTCATTTACCTATTAAGTCTCTTCTTGTATATCATAAAATTCCTATAAAAGTCTGCATTACTTACTGGATAGTCTACCATCTCTATCTCCCCTTTATTGAGGGGATTTTAAAATGAACTTAAAATCTTCCATATTCCAATTTCGTTGTTATAATCAATCCATATCAAGTGACATCGCGAACCTTTCAAACCCCGATTTCCGATATAATTGCGACTAAACCCAGCATGAACAATCCCACGGGGCCCTAGGTCTGCGTGAAGAAGGATAGTAGAATGGACTTACGGGACTGTAGTTGAGCGGGGCACGGGACACGGCGATCGCAGGGAACGCGGTCGTGGGGGGCTGCGGACTAGCTGCGGCCTGGACGTAGCTGGCGACTGCGGAATCGGCGGCTGCGGCAGCTGCTGCGGCTGCGGCGCTTGAACTATACATGTCGATGGGGCCCGGTGAATTAGCCGCAGGAAATGATCGGCCCTGTGGCCCACCGTGGCCACCGGCCGCGTGCGGCGACGCCGGCGGAAATCCGGCCTGTGCTGCGGCCGCTTGGTAGTTGTTCATCACTGCAACGAATGTGCCCGTCATTTTTCAATATTCCCCAATGCGCTGCCATGGTCTCAACCGGCTAAGCAATTAGCTGTGCTGCTGATGTGTCCTCGTCGAGCGCGAAACGCTAACCAAGTGCTTCGCGAGTAAAAACATAAAGTCAAGTGAAAGAGAGTGTTTCTTAAAAGAGAGTATATGTACGTATCTTTTTCTTCAAGAAGTCTGTTAGAAGTCTGTTCAAGCCTGGTACAACCGATGAGTAAGTAGATTGGTTGAGTAGGGATTGTTTTAAAGAAAATTGATACGGTCAAATGAGATATCATGTGAATTAAATGTGAAACGATTTGAAAGCAGAGTAAGTCAGCTGTTCTTGTAACTTTGATTTCTTTTGAAAAACTAACCGGATTCGTCAGTTTACTAGCTCATTTGCAGAAGATTCGCGGCGAAATGCATGTAAATTTTTTTATTTCTGTTCATTGTAATGTAGTATCAAAATGTTTCTGATTGATGTTGAAAGGTGAAACAACTATGCGGCTATGGGCATAATGTTTGTAGTATTTAGCTTGAACATATATGGAAGGAACATATTTTACACACATATAGGAAATACACGGTAAAGGAGAAATTTGTAGGATACCAAGAAGCGAGATAGAATACAATTTTATAAAAGATGTGCGCACATAATTGTTTCAACCTATCAAATACTGGAATGATATGTACTTCCAGTCGTGTACGACTAAGTCGAACACGAAAATTCCAATTACTTATGAACATTTGAATAATTGATTGGAACATCATAGATTATATATGTTTTTGTAACAGCAAGCTAGAAAAACAAACACGTTGATTGACACATACATAAGTATTCATAAAAGCTATATAATTCCTCTGTTCCAAAGATTTTACACTCTTCAAATGTTAATAACGACATTACTATATTATTGCTTATATCAGTATACTTACTACCGGGAA
The DNA here is from genome assembly GCF_014825855.1 of Bombus pyrosoma. Lineage (NCBI taxonomy): Eukaryota > Metazoa > Arthropoda > Insecta > Hymenoptera > Apidae > Bombus > Bombus pyrosoma. The sequence continues at coordinate 810,255 of NC_057771.1, read as the reverse complement.
GCTTATCGAAACTAGTATGTCTTTTTAACATCGCTAACAAACACGCCTTACAATATCAACAACAAAGTCACGCAATCAACATCACGACAACTTGTGTTTCTGTACATGTGTATATCTCGCAGTATAAGGAACATCTCAATTAACAAGCGCCATGTACGTGTAAAAATTAATTTTTACCCTTTAGAAAAGGAAAAGAAAAAATAAAGGAAACGTTTCCATTTCCTCGTTATATCTGAACGAGGGCGAATTCGTAATAGACATCGAATAAAACACGTGAACACTGGTACAACACAAAACAGATACACATACAGAGAGAGAGAGAGAGAGGGAGAGAGAGAGAGAGGGAGAGAGAGAGAGAGAGAATAGTACAGAAACGTCGCCAGTTACGGAAACAAATAATCGAGACACATATAAAACGTGGAAGAAGCAAATAAGGAGATACTCAATAAGCGGATTACAAGACACCTTTGCGCATAATGGAACGACAGAAAACCATCGGAGCTGCAGAGTATGGAACTGCAATATACAATGTACTATACACGTCGCTAAGACAAGGAACGCAATCGCACGAGCCAGTAACAGTGACCAACACATAAACAGATATCGTCGAGCACGTGCGATTTAGCTCTAAAGTGATTCGACTGTTCATAATGCGGCGGATTTTCTTCTCAAGAGGAACGATTTCGTTTCTGACGCGCGTTTTTTGCGCGTTTTTGCTATATCTCTCGCGTTCACATTAGTACGGTATTAGTTCAGGGCAAAATAGAACATGCTATAAAACGAAGAAAAATGAGATAAAATAAAATAAATAAAGAAACAAAAAAAGAATGTAAAAGACCAGCGCTCGCATTCTACAATAGGAGGAAGGATTTCACATTCCAGAATAAAGGGGATAACGAAAGTCGAGCAAACAGCAATTGATTTATAGAATAATAGCCACTCGAAAGGCAAAACGGAACTAGTACAGTGACACCAATGCACAACGATCTCGACAACACTTAATTGGCCAGAAGTACACGGGCAACGATCCGCTCGAGTCTCTCGAAATAACGAGGGAAACGAAAGGAGACCACTATCACGCGTTCCGATTTCGAGGACATCGCGGCTTATTCATCAGCTGTATACGTGTTCCTCTTCGTATTAGCAGCTACCACGTCTGACAAAGTAAAATATACCCCGGAATTGTATGCCCTAGGTCCAGAGGTTTCAGGGAATAAATTGCCAACTTGTCATCCACGCATCGGATCGAAAAGCTGCATTCCAGTCTCGAGTCTTCTGTACCAACCGGCCGAGCGAAACAACGAAAGAGATTAATGTACACGACCAAAGAATGGGTCTCGCACGTATCTTTTCTCAATACCAACCACACACTCCATGGCATTCCCAATTTTCCAACACTACATATATTTTAAAACCTAAAATCAAAACTATTTTCTCCGCTCCATGGTTATCAATTCAATTACCATATACGATTGCTCACGATAGTGTTCGAATATTTATCATAAAAAATTCGTATTCGTATTTAGTGAAAAATTGATATATAGCAAGATATATATATAGCATGATATATAACCATCATATATGATATATAGCATGATATATAACCATCTTAAGTATACATATAATTAGTGTCGAAACTGCTTCCACTGAATATTTAGACTTATTACTATAATAGATAATTGAGTGTTTAAATATTTTTGTGACTTCTGCAAGTGTTTGATTACTTTCGTGAGTAACTGTATGTACAAAAAATACAATAACGACGATCTCCAAGAAAAAAGAAGAAAAAAAGAGCAAGGGAAGATGAATCACTACGAGATTGTGCAACGTAGCTACGACACAGAGGACTAGGTATAATTCGAAGACAAAGATGACGAAGAGATTCCAGACAGAGGGTGGAAGAGGAACGCGAAGAATTCGAAACTCGCGAGGACGAAAAGAACGAGGAAAGGGACAGAGTATGACAAACCGAAAATGCTCGATGTACAATCTAAAACCCTATTCAGCTTTTAAACTCTTGACAATGGCGACCAGTTAGAAAGTTTTCTACTGGTGGCTGGATTTGTCGATACGGAGTGCGAGGGATGGTGGGGGTGGGTCGAGCGCGATTCAAAAGTTTGATTTATTTGAGAGGAGATTGCGAACAGCACAGGAGCCGACAGGATCAGGCCAGATTTTGCGATCGGTGGGAGAGAAAAGGGGGAAAGAAGAAGGAGGAATAAAAAAATAAAAGGGTTGAAGTTGGTGTATTTGCTGCTGGCATTCAGCCGTCCTACATATGTGACATTTTTCAGAATTCCTTGCTGTCTGGATTGCTTCGCCACCCGATCGGCCTCGCATCATTCACAAGCTAAGAAGAAAGTCCTTTCACTGGCATGGGTCGTGAAAAGTGCTCTGAACCGTGACCATTTTCGAGAAATTAGCACGGATTCTTGGTAAAGAATTTTACAGAAAATTGCAGTAGAATTTTTCCTTGCTCGTTTAGAGGAACGACTTTCCTGGGAAATGCTGTGCACCTGATTTATTCTGTCTGATGGAACATTTCGAATGCTTATTTATTTATTGGAAGATGTTGTTATTTTGTACTAGACGAATTTCATTTACGAACCAAATAAAGGATAGTTGTTCAATTTATTAATTATGATAGTTACTAATACTTCTTAACTTCTTAACAAAAAATCGAACAATCATGCACAAGATCATCCCAGAAAACGAAAGAATCCATGACATAAAAAATGATGCATTTATACGACAACTGGCGTATATCCATATACCGATCGAAGAATCCGAGCATGGAGTATCCTCGAACGAGGAAACGTTCAACCGAGAATAATCATATTCGCGGTTCAAACTTCAGGAAGCTTAGCAAGTAGGTATGACTCACTGGTTCGAGCTTGTTCACTACTCAAAGTATACGAAGAAGTCGAAGCAGCCTCGTAACTTGCCATTAAGACGTAATGCAAAGCTTGTTTCTGTTAAAGATCGAGAATCGAATCACGAAAGAGAATTGAATTACACGAGTTCCAAGCCACGTTGTAAGCGGCGTCGTAATACCGGATTCCGTCTGGCTATATCGTAACGTCTCGATCTAACAATCACGAAGACCTCGTGCTAAGAAGCAGAACTGATATCGTTGTTATTCTCCTCCTTCCTTTCTCTTGCTCATTCTTTCTCTCTCTCTCTCTCTCTCTCTCTCTCTTCCTCCCTCCCTCCCTCCCTCTCTCTTTCTCTCTTCTACCATTACTGCCTTTCGCTATATCGCGTGACTCGATAATGAAAACTATCAAGAATCGGAAATCGTGCGCCGTTCCCAGCGAACCTATTGTCCGTGCATTCTGATATATATAATATATAATACATATTATATCTGTATATAGTATACGATGCGCATATAAATATAAACCTCGAGACTCTTTAACGATGCGAGACAAATTAAGAAAGCGGTAGTAGGATCGAAGCCGAAAAGAATGGTAAACTTTTAAACGTACCAGAAAGAGCTTGCGTGAGCAAGGGCGTGTTGTTGTTGGGGGTGAGCTGTCCGTTGGTAAGATCCACTGAAACATAAAACTCTGATCACAACTGTTCCGTACATCAAGGCTATACGCGATATCGTACGCTCTCGCTACTCTCGTTTACTGCCACTCTGCAGAGAGTAAGAGAGGGATATGTAATACTGTCTGTAGCTGATTAAAGAAGAGAGAGTTTAAAAAAAAAAAAAGAAAAGATGAAAGAAGAAGTAGAGAGACATCTGTGTGACGCCAAAGTGACGGCCGAAAGAAAGACAGAAACGTGATTTTTCCGTGTGTGTTGCTTTGTCGTTGATCTTCTCTGTACGCTGTGCGACGATCGAGCGAGCACGTTTTCCTCCTGCGTCGTGACACTTTCGCGATCCCCGGATTAAACGTTGTCTCCTTTCTTTCGTTCTTTAGCCTCGCTACAGACCTTTCCTACTCTGGTCCAACTGGAACCCGAGTCAACGTTTATTATGCTCGCAAACTCGTCGTTAGTCTCGTTATTTTAGACGAATCACAACGATTACGTTTGAACACGTAAAGCGTCCACTATAAACCATGTATTTGGGTATCCCTTTCCCTTTCATCCGTGCTGCGTTACGCGATATTTACCTGGGAATATTCCACGTGCTCGCAATCGTACGAGTAACCGAATATCGCACTCTCGCGTTCGAAGGTTCGTAAAATATTTGCCGCGTGATAATAGAACCTACGGCTACCAATTGTCGCACGGGTTACGACAGCAGCCCCGTCTCGTCGATTGGACGCGTCTCACCGCGCTATTATTTCTTGCTTATGGGACGGACGAAGGCAGAAATGTATGAATCGCGATCGATGACGTGGAACAGAAACGCTCCAGCCTCCAAAAACGTTTAGTGAACGGAATTGTGAAACTATCAACGAAACGTTTGCGTTTCATGGCGCCGATAAACTGTGATGATAATGATCGATGTTTTGCGAGAACGTGAAAAAAAAGAAGCAGTTGAAAGGAGAGATAGATGTACAAAGAAAAATAGAGGCGCGAAGACAAACGGACAGACAGAGAGGGGAAAAAGGCGTGCTTTTTTTCCACAGTCCAAAGTGAATGTCGACTTCATACATTTCTTCCGGAGTGCAGTCCGTTGGACGTGTTGCATCGGTGTCTCCGTATATGCGCGGCTTGCGTTCTCGCTTCCGGTTCCGTGGTAGAACACTGCCGGCACTCCTGACATTAATAAAGAACAAGAAGAAAGCTGAGAATGTAGGCAAAAAAAACAAAAAACGGGGACGAATAAATAAAAATAATCTTGGTAAAAAATTTGCTGCTGAGATTGTACGAGATAAAAGAGAGAAAAATACCGTTGGCATGGTGAGTTTATTTAGCTGCTTTTTTGGCGAAATAGCGACAACGTGACGATTTAGTTATACGTGGTTTACGTATGTAAGAGGGAAGTCAAAAAGTATGAGTCTTCATCTTTATGAAACATTAATAAAATTGATCGATTTGGTTGACTAAAAAAGTGATTATTGAAAATAGAGTTAAATGTAGTCTGAATATAAACTGAATATTTAATTCTAATATTTTTAATAGTACGAGAAATTTTAGAAAATAACAGAAAAATTACTTCTGGGTTAAGAATAGATTTTTAATTACTTAGTCGTGATATTTGCTATGACACAAATCGTGGTAATGCTATTATTTCTGCTATGAAAGATTATTCCTAATTATGTAATCTCATACTTTAAAACTTAAATCAATAACGTCAAAATCAACCCATCCAGGAATTCTTCAATGTATTGTACTAATCTGAAATTTATTCTATAAGCCGAAATAATTCAATCTAAAAGAGAATAATTATAAAATCCAAGACCCGAAATCAGTAATTATCTTTAACAAAAATCAATGAGCAAAATAAAACCGTGTATTGACAAATAGTGCAAATGCGGCATTCGCAGTGGATTCATATCGGTCTCACGGAGTACACATCGCGAACAATTGCGATAACCTTCGCGCATTAATTACTCCGACGTGTTCGATAACGTGGAACTTGTTTCGGCAGACAAAAAAAGTCAAGAAAAGCGAATGAAAAAAAAAATAATAAAGAAAGAATTTTCATTGCAAGAAAGACCGACAGAAAAATCGGAGATCCTTTATAACCGGCTAAACAAACATCGACGCGTTTTGTGCTAGCGATGAATGCGGACGTTCTGACGTCACACTCTCTGCTATTTTTTCCACGAGCTCGCTTTTCTACGAAATAAATACGGCGCCTACGCGCGAGCATTACGCTGCCCCTGGCATTTACCATTCGGAATCAAAGAAAAAAAAGGAGGTAGATGAAAAAAATATCACACAAAGAACCACGAGTAAATGGTTTAAAGCTGGTAAAACGGTCCGCAAAGGTGGACTCGTCGCGAAGCGTATCGTATGGTAAGAGCAACGCGGAAAGCAGAAAGAATGGATGAAACGCAGAGAAAAGACGGCCCATCAAAAATAGGAATACACCCACGCGAATCGTAGCCACGTTTGGATTTATGTTCGGGGAACTGTTAGCGATGCTGGTTGATTCGAAATTTGCGTGGATTTTAGGAGATTCAAGGGGTGAATTGTCATCGATATTGGGTAAACAGGATGAAAAATAAATCAGGATGATACCAGAGTGTTTTGGACAAGTGGGTTGGGTTGTAGCTTCGAAAAGGGCGGAAATGAAAGAAAATGTCCGATCTGTCAACAGTATGTATTTATGTGCGCGCGTATGGTTCAAATATTCTTCTTTCTGAATTGAATTTCCTATATATTCTTTGGTATAGCTATTAACATTGTTTCCCTTTCAATAATATTTAATATAAAAATTAAAAAATATGAACTTTTAGAAACTGATGATTTAACAGAAATTTAATAGATAAAAATTTAAGAAATCGATCCGTGTCGCAAAGTACATATTACTTTTTTTATTTGTTGCAAAGAAAAATATCGATTAATTAATTCAATATGAAATCGCTTATTCGCTGCTATACGCATGCATAATTGCACGAGATTGGCGTGCAAATTACGACACATTTATTTTCTTTTATCTCTAATCGTTTTAAAGCTACAACCCAATCTGCTTTCCCGAGCCACTGTGTACATGGAAAGTTATTTAGAGATAAGCATCGATGCTATAGAATAAACATAAGAAGAGATCGACGATAGTAGCTGAAAGTTTCTACATAACACAAAACATTACGATATGTCGCAAAAGCTAGCGCCAGGTTAATTGGGTTAGTGGCTCCGAGTATAGATATATACTTAAATGGTTAACCAGTTTACGAGAAAATGAAGCATTACGAGCCTCGTGAGGATCGAAAGAGACGCATCGCATTATAATTAAACTGATTTAGTAACAGAACTTTAATTCTTGCACAAATTTTGAAAATCTCTAAATTATTTCTTGATAATAAAGTAAAGTAAGTCGAATAAAATTAATGAATACCGAATTCAACGAACGAACGCTACGAGAAAATGATAGGGGAATATGCGAAAAACATTGTCCGAATGGTACGTTAACGCGGAAGGAAAAAATCAGTTTCGGACAGCATGAAAACAGTTTTCCCAGAGTATGGAATCTCGTTTTAGGAACGGTAACCGGCAGGACTGATAACGCGATAGCGTAAGGGGCTGAACGGACCATAAATCGCGGATCGACGTGATTTGTATGGGGTATCACGCCGCTTAATGGTGTGGCTTGTCTCTATCGGGCACGGTCGAACTCTGGCCGGAAGTTTCGAGCCACTGCCAGGTTACAGAGGAATATTCGCCACGTGTCTCTATCGCATGACAATTTACATGACTTCATATCTTTTTCTCACCCCGCAATCCTCGGCTATAAATGGGAATGGTATGACCAGAGAACTACGTGGTTCGCGTTTGTCACTAGATTACGCGAGGATGACTCCGAAGAAACCGCCAAATACGAACAATATTTCATCATTGGTAACACACGAAAAGAGGTAAGCTCCATGGATATGATCCAGGGAAAGCTCTTGCGATCCGATTAAGTAATATGGATTAAAAAACTGTGTGCGATGCGGAGGAATACGTGATGCACTCTTGATTGTAGAACCGTGATTCTAGTACGAAATACGTAATTCTATAGCGAATGTGAGATTGAGATTATTGGTGCATAAGAAGATTATTGTTACACGTAGCTTTTTGTAAAATTTAAATGTTTTATCACATTTTCGATTAGGAAAAGATTGCTTTCATAGATTATTTTAGCTTTGACGTTAATACGTAAATTTTTAATCTGCGCTCGTACTATCTTTTTGCCTGCTTAACTACTGATTTTGTATTCATTTCATTCTTTTTGAAATTTTCTGACTCTAATTAAATTAATTACTTTTTTAAGAAACAACCAATTATTCATCTGTCAAATAAGACCCAACCGTAGATGGAATAATTACATATTAAACAAAAGCTAAAAACGTTAATAGAAGTTAAATAATAGTTCACTCATTTGCAATTCTCTAATACAAGACACTAAGGAATTTAATCTGAATTATACAGTCAATAGCATATACGTTTCTCCGCAATAAGAGCACATCGAACCTGATCCAACCGCTCGAACAATGGAGGTTGCTGGAACTTCGGGGGAGCGTAGCGTAAGAAAAGCGGAGACACGTGAGAAGTAAAGGACGAAAGTCGGAGTGCTGTAAGAGCCTGGTGACAAATGAACCGGGAAACTTCGCCCGCAGACGTTTATCGAACATTTCATAGAAAGAAGGGGGCTATGTGCCGAGATAGCTGGTTCGGAGATTCTGGATTTCGCAATTCACGAAAGAAGAAGAAGGGAAAACAGAGAGAGAGAGAGAGAGAGAGAGGGTGTTGGTAGCGCCCAGGATATCTCGTATCTAAAAATGTTTGTGCACGCAATGGGAAAATCAAGTGCAGAAGGCACGCGGTATCATGTAGAACCGAACTTCTTAACGCTCATGTGATTCGATCGTTTTCATCGAAACGGCAAACGCATAAAGATCTAGGCCAAGAGTTCATCTATTTCAAGTGTATCTCCAACTGACGTAGATACGATCGAGAGTCTGTATAACGGGAGGGGAACGGTCTGCACCGCGAAATCCACTCGTGGGGTATGAAATATCGGCCAGCAAGGAGACTGTGACGTCTTGATAGGAGAATGATTTTGATCGGGTAAACCCGTGTCGGGTACAGTACAGATCGGGTAATTTTTCAATTCGTTTAACGCTGACTCAAACAGCTCCAGAAATGGACTCGTGACTTCTGTTGCTGTTACTTTGAAATCCATACCTCGAATAGGATGAAATTAACGCGGACGAAGGAACGGAGGAACTTTGAGAATAATTGAAACTATAATTTTTTGTTCTTTCGAGTTTTCTCTGGTTTCAAAATAACAAGAAATTTAATTGGAAAGCGAAATTGGCAAATGTTTTGGACACAATGGATGAGAATGAACATAGGATTCGTGAATACCTTCTTAAACTGAAAAGTGCAAATGAAACGAGCTATCTGGTTGGCTAGATATTCAGAGAAAACGAAACTGTTTCCGTCGATCGATACGATGCCCGACGATTCTTAGAGTGGGCAATAAAATGCACGTGTCTCTCCGACAGAATATTTCTATACATCCTTATATATATATCGCGGGCATAGATAGCGTTAGCGCAAGTACCGATTTGTTTTTCTCGGACAGGAGTGGGTGACGGGAAATATATATCTCACGCTGCTGATAAAATACATCTTCTTGAAATATCGGTGAAAGTTAAGGATAGCATCGTAATGCAAGCGGAGGAAACATAAATATGACGGTTCACGAAGCGACGAGAGGAGAAAAAAGCGGTGTACGATTAAATTTCAACGATTTAAAACGATTAAGAATAATTTAGAATCGTAATGCATTTTTATATTGTCAAGTTATTTAAATTTGATGTGAGAAATTGTTTTGTGATGACGAATTTCGAGCGAAGGAAAAAGACAAAAAAGGCGTTTAGTATGCGATTATCATATCTGAATGTAACGCAACATGATTGCATCACGTACCATTGTTAATACATGATTTAAAGCATTCACTGATCGTGACTCGATCATTCGTGCAGCGAAAAAGCACCCTCGTTATCCTGAAATATGTTCAAGCGTACAGCCTCGACGAAGCAACACACTGGACGAATCACGCGCTCGATCAACAATGACGACGATGGTTAATAAGTTGATTAACAACAGGCTGTTAGTTGGTCATGTCCTCGTACAGCTACGAGAACGCGAAGCATCAACAAAGGGAACAATTTTAACATGGTTCAATCTGCACATCCTAAACTACACACACGTATTCAACGAACGAATACACCGATAATAATTGTAAACCTTCGAAACAGTATGGATAGGCATAAAAATAGTGGTGAAAAAGTATATGTAATAAATCGAGTATCTTCAACGTCGAAACTCTCTAAGTAACTACGTACGCGTTCAAAAACTGTGGTCTCACTCGGCTAAATATTAACTAAAATAATTAGCGTTCTAATACACTAGTCAATTAAACTCCAACGGTATTCAAAAAATATTAACAACGATTCGAGGTAACAGGTATTCAAGTTACTAAACGTATCCAAAAAAACACTATTCGCAGATACAGCGGGTTGGTGAGTACAATAGAAAAGGATAATAATATAGTATAATACGTATTAAAAAAGATACGGACAGTTAAAAATCTGCGGATATACACACGACACACAAAAGAAAGATATCACTCTCATACTATCTACGCACTAATCTACTGTTCTATCAAATTTATTCTATAAACTATGGATCGACGATTTCGAGGCTGTGGCCGGAATCTTTTGTCTTTTAACCTTTGACGTCCGCCACGACCTCCAAGCTCGCCTTTCTTCATTACTACTGTGTCTATAACCATTTAATCAAACTGAGACGACACTTAAAAATTTTCTTTCAATGGATAAAGATACTGTTTACGGTCAGTCGACGTGTTCTATTTTATGTCGAAATTCCGACTAATATAGCCTAAACACCGCTAAGGCTGCCAACTATCCTTGTTCCGTGTTAAACTCGCATATGTCTTGTCGCAACTCGGACAAGCTCGATTGAGGTTAATTTAGCGAACGATAATTAATTTTGTTAAAAATGGTACGCTTAGTTGGCAACCTTATACACTAACTAGTTCAATTACTGTAAACGTTAAATTACAAAAGTCAAGTTGACAACGAATCTCTTTTACTACTGACTGCTTCTAACCAGAGGCTATTTATATCCGTTCAGCTCGATTTGTCTAAGTTGTCTACGTATTCGTACCACCACGGGATGATAGTTCATGTTGACATAACGAATTCACGATATATGTATTCCAATGATCTATTTCTTTGCCATACATCGAGGCGCAGAAATCATAAATTGATGAAACATTAGCAACCGATCGCCCCGTCGTGGTCACGCTAAATTAGTACTATGAATAATGTATAATAATAATAATAATAATAATAATAATAATAATAATAATAATAATAATAATAAAAGACCACTGTATATACGACGACGTTTCTAAGAGACAGTAGGTTTAGGTAGATGGTAGATTACTCGCCCCTAGGTGACTGCATCTTCGAGGTAGTCTTCGTCATCGATCTCGGCAATCGATCTCGGTCCTGTCCCAGACGTCTGCCTTCCTCTTTTGAGATTATTCGACTCGAAATTTAGCCCTATTTCACGCGATAACAAAATGTGACCCATAGCCGGTGCAACGGCGACGAACGGAGCGAATTCTCGTGACAAATTCTGTCGCGTGTATCGTGTCATGGAAGCTGATATTCCTCAGCGTTTCCATAGGAGCGCGAGAACAATAACTTCGTATCCGGCGAACAAAAGAATGTTGGACGCGAGATACAAACGATCGTTTATGAAGAAACAAAAAGAAGATACAAACGTATATCGTGGTTGCAAGTAAGAGAAATCCCAAAGGCAACGATTCGGGCCCGGAAGGAAACGAACGGAGGTCTTCATCGACTGTTGGCACTTTCGTTTGGCTATGGGTCGCGCGACCAAGGGAAAGCTTTTGTTCTTTCAATCGTGGACTGTTTTCAGTTTTCACTAGAACTACAGACATTGAGCTTCAGTGCATGCATCCTTCTGACTGGAAAGAACGTTAGTCGAAAAATGTACGCGAACAAGGGAGTCCAGGATGTAAGAGTATAATTCAGAGTAGGCCACACCTTCTTATTCACGAATGGAAATCCTTTCCTTGATGGATTTTATAATCGTTTCGGGAAGGATTCGAAAAGCTTTCCTCTTCCATGCTACATATATATATATACGTATTGTACACACAAAATTTCTCGCGATTACGTTCCCGTTACGAAGAGAGAAAGAAGGGAAAAAACCAGAAGAACAAGTCTAAAGACGTTAGGCTAAGTTCTAGTGAAAACTAATGCAGCAGTTTAGGCTTCTTTACTCATTACGAATAATAAAATTGGAAATCTTGGAAAATAACTATGTACTATGAGCTAGGCAATCATCCAACACCAGTACAAGATACGGGATTTAAATATATATATATATATAAGTATAATATAATTATGTATATATGTATACATTAGTCAAATTTTTTTTTGTTACCATTACTTCTGGGCTATTCTAGATACTATAAAGAAGAGAGTATCACATGTAGAAAAGTAGAATATAGGAAGAGTGGAGATATTTTACGCTATCTTTCTTACGTAGAAAGCAATCATCTCTTCAGAATACTTCATACAACAACGTATCGTCGCGTTTTCGTTACAATTCTAATTTCTATATCGTTACTCGACTCGAACTTCAAGCTTTTCATCACACCTGCGTCCGCTTCCATTCGCGGAACGATGTGCGATGATAAATACGAAAAGCAATCAACACACGAGGCTACGTGACTAGAATAAAAGAAAGAAAGGACGGCCGTAAACAATTCGTATTCCGTTACGCGGGACCAACTTCATTTTATAATGTAATATAGACATTATAGTTTATCCCGACTGGAAAGTATCGAAGAAGCTGAAGCGGTGTGACGGGTTACAGGATGCGCAGGGTTATCCGTGGAAAGAAAGTCAAGCCAGAGTATAAAGTTTTTAGAAATCCTATATCGATTCGAGTAAACAGAAGTCGTTTGGAGAAACAGAAATGCATTACGAACAATGGGAACAAGGAGAAGAGGGCGGTAAGCGAGGAAGGGAAACAGAGATTGAAAAGAGTCGACGAAAAGTAATTCCAAACTTTCGACGCGAAATCGTTCACTGCGGCGGCTACCCTTAAGTCGCTTCTTCGATACTCAGATCGGTTCGAGGAGCGTTCCACTCCCACCTGAAATACTAATTATAGCGATGATTAAAAGGCAACGTAACGAGATAATGACGGGAATTAAAAGGCAACGAATTACGCGATGAATTAGGTCCCGATCGAGCGGTAAATCAATTTTTACCGCTTTTTATTCTCTTCCGACCGTTTACATTCGAACTGATCGATAGTGTCGCGGAAATTGTTGAAATTCTCGGTGATTAACTGCATCGACACTTTTATTCATTGCGTGTGTTCAATTTCCATTCCATTACGTCGTACGTAGAGCACATTCGAAATTCCATTACGTTCTTTTTTATTTTCATCACCTTTAATCAATGATCGTTTGAACAAATCCAACGGGCCCCGGCTCGAAAAACAGTCGACGAACTTTTCAGCGAATTAAATTCCGTCCGCGCGTGAAATATGTGTTTTTCCTTCGGTGCATCGCGACAGAGGAAAAAACTACAGAGGGGAGGAATGGCTAACAGATCGAATCGAGAAGATGCTTTCGGTCAATGTCGATACCGTCCTGTTCTAATAGGTTCGATATTAATATTCCGGGAACGCGACGAGGATATACAGGAACGCGTTCCTCGAGCTTTTTCCCGCGGAAATCAACGAACCCGACCGTTTCGTGGGTATAATCCAATTACATTAAAAAATTTCAAACGAGCCGGCGCTTCCTTTCTACATTTTCCCTTGCTCTCTACATTCCGAATATTTCTGAACCGACAAAATGGCCGGGTGCCCGTGATTTCCTGTTCGATTCCCGTCAAAGAACGATCGAATAAAATCAGGATGTTTCCTCGCCTCGTTGCGATTCATGATTAAAACGGAAATGTTGTTTTCACTTAAATTCGCAGATACGTTCGCGACAGCTTTCCGATAAGCCGGATTGTCGACTTCGGTGATGAAATGGTTACAGGCGGAACAACGAACAAACGGATGCACAAACTATAATAACAAAATACGACGTTCTGTCTCCTAAGCATTCCATAAGAATATACATAATATGTTTATATAATATATAAATGTATATAACAGTATATGTACCAAAAATCCTACCAATCCAATATAATAGAACACTATCGTTAAACAATGCTCGAACTATGGGTACCTAAGACAACTAATTGGCAACAACGACTCGTATCCAATTAATTAAGAACAAGTAACGTGGACCGTGTAAAGAGTTGATATGTTTAATGGATAATCAGTTCGTGTATGGTATGTGATCGTGTGCGGTTTTTGGATAGTGAACGTTTGTTCGAATTTATGGTTCAGCGACGTGGTAAATGATTTCGATAGATTTCTAAGCGGCGAGTGCGATTTAGTATAAAACACGAGTGTGCACATTTCCGTTGGCCGATTGTTAAATTGAATCACTAGTTTCGAATGAGTTCACGAGCTGCATAGAACCGGTGGAAATTGCTTGAAATTGACGTAGAATATAGAAGGAAAATAATACGAAGATTCGATGATATTTAATTCGCTATTTTATGCGGTGGAGCAAGCCGTAATTTACTTCATCTTTCTAAAGGAGGTACTCAGACGTGTCTTATTTAGCGGATTTTCTACGGATATTGGAACAAAATTCAAGCTCCGCATACACGCATTAATTACCAAACAAAGGCACGTTTGACAGTTCTCATTTTTCGCAATGTGATTTTCATACAAATCATTTTCATACAAATAACATCGTTTTAATTTCAGCCGACTAATTATCTCCGTTTTTCGACGATCAACCGACTCCCATTGTATTTTAATAACTACCGCTATCGATCGAGCAACAATGCCGTTATCGCGGATTTATTAACATACTCTAAGAGAAAAAAAGAGAAAAGAACTTTAATTACAAGAATGAGATGTATTGTTTATCAAAATGTTACAGAATGGAGTATGCTAAGCACTGAAGATTATCGTTTAAACCGGGTTCGAATCGATAACTATAACAGACCAATTCACGATGCGATACCACATGGAGATGTTTTGCAATGTGAAGGTGTACAGGTGAAGGTGTAGTGTGTGTATCTGTGTTTGTATACGTGGAATTTGGGTACGTACTACGTACTACGGATTACGGTTACCGTCAACACGAGCGAGAACACGAGAACTTGGTGGAACAACCTGGCACTTTGGGGTTGAAGCTTACCGGTGCAACCCCCGCTGGGGCTCACGGACACTCGGCCCACCCTTGGCCCCACTGCGCGGTACACAACCGCTCCTACCCAACAACAGACATCACCGATCTTATATTATGCACACTTTTCCCCGAGATATCGCGATTATAGAACTTTATTATGTATCGTGTTATGGTTATACGTATGTACATTAAGTTTGTGGGAATTACTGTTTCATTGCTGGATGAAGCTCCATAGAAGAATTATATTATTTATTATATACGGATAAGCTGAGCTTGTATAATTTAACTAGTTTTACACTCTGTATGTAATTTACGTGTGAAAAAAATGTTACTGAATTTTTATTTTTTAAGGGTCCCTAGAGAAACTGGTATATATAATTAATAACATGGAAATCGTATTATTAAAGTTTCTTTTAATTGATAGGGTACGAATTGCGTAACAGTCGATATCATTACGTTGACGAGACGCTTAATCCAGCATCGTAAGTTTCGAGTACCTCCTAGAAAATGCAAGTCAAAGTTGCTCTCTGCCTCCAACTCGGCTCATAATATCAGAACTGCACTCGTTCGAAAATACACAATTGCACGAGTATGCTTTTTCCCGAGTTTAATCCCGGGATGTTGAATGTTGAATGCTGAATTATTTCACGAAACAAGTGTATCGATTATGTTAGATGTTATCTAGCTCATAGTAGTTCGAACTGAGAAACATTATCTCGTATTAGAAGAAAGATGTTAATTTTTTCTCTATTCTTTTTTGTTTGTTTGAAACATTCATGTCCAATGCATTTGTTCCATATCTCTAGACCTTTTTCTTCTAATACAAGATGCGATGGATGTTCTGTTTTTCCTTTCAATATCATCCGTTTGCGTGGTAGATTTTATTTATTACAGACATTCATTATTTATAATCCTTAATCATTATAATAATAGAGCTTCAGCGAATTATTACATTGTGTCGTTAATATGTACGCACGTGTAAATAAACCTGTTCTCTCATTTTACTTCAGAGCGATATCTCTGATAGACATTAGGTGTTACGTTTCTTTTCATCTTATTGTTTTTTTTTTTATATATTTTGTTTCTTACGTTTTTTTTGTTCATTTTACCGAGTACCCATTGAAATGTTTACAAAACTCTCGTGACTGCAGATTTCCACTTATCAATTTGTTTTCTCGTCTTATCGTTGGCGTTTTTTAATAAATTGCCCGAACCTCGCTGGATGGTCTCGGAAATTCGGTTATTCCTTTACAAGCATCGTTTGCAAGGCGCATCGTCGTTAGAGCATAGAGTTTCAAAGAAGAAGCGTTTCGTTTTATCTCTTTTTTTTCCCCTTTAAATTTACATCAAGAAAGATATATATATACGCGTATGTATAATATACAATTCTCATCGGCCAATGAGTCGAACGTCATCTGTAAGCATGGGTAAGAAAACTTGAAGTGACTTCCTGAGATAATTTCCGTTTAAACAACACGTGTATCAGAGCGGCAATGATAGAAAATAAACTTTTAAAAAACGCAATATCCTTTCGCAATAATAAAAATGCATACGGTCGAGTCCGAGATTAATAATAAAGTCCGTTAAAGTTAGTCCATAACGATCATTAAAATATATTTTATGTACATTTGAAAAATGTAAACGACGATAAATATTATCCGATCGACGATCGAAAAGATTTATATGTCGAGAGAGTAAATTAGTATAAAATTTTCATCTCCTTCCTATATGACACTCAGATCTTCGTATTATCGAAATCTCCGCGTTCAGACAATGATTCGACGTGATAGAAAGATTAAGGGGGCAAAAATCGAAAAAACCGACTGCACAAAACGCCTTATTTCGATCGTTAATATTTAGCGATTATCCATATTTAAACATTTTAATATCATCATCATCATCATCATCATCATCATGGACGGTATAATGTTTTGAACGTTTCCCCAATTTTCTAACTTATTACGAGTGACGAGAACGACGCGTGTCTTCAAGTATTCTTACGGATGCTGGTGCCTTTTAGCACTTCGTTTACTCGTCGTCGACGCAAATAATTCGGTGAGAGTGCAAAAGGCGGTCGATCGATCGGATTCTGGATCGGGCAACGTATTATAGAAACCCACGCGCGATCACAGCGATATAACAATTCTTACGAATAGCAACAATCGGACCATAGCTCGATAACGTTAACCACGTCGTTCTTTTTTCTCTTTTTTATATCGACGTATACATGTCGCGGAAATTTAACTAACAATTTTTTTTAAAACCTTTCTCTTTCTTCGTTTCAGGTGATAAGCGATAAACGATAAAAATCCATCGAAAATATAAACATAAAAGTAAGCAATGTAGAATCGAAATTTTTCGCACAATAATCGCAATGACAAACAATTTTATTTATTTCTTCTTTCATATTTCTTATTTGTTTCTTTCTCTTTCTTTTCTCCTTTTCTCTTTTTTTTTTTTGTTACAGAGGACGGTGATGTTAACGCGAGCGAACTATAGCCACGCATAAAAGTATCAATAATATTGTTTAAGCATCGTGTCGTTAACATATATATAAGCTCAGGACAGATGTATCTTCTCTTTGGCATCAGCTTAATTAACGCCAGCGACTGAATTGTCTCTCTCGTCGGTTTCTTGCAAAGTCCTCAATATCCACTAGTTTTCTTTCTTTCCAATCATTCCGTAAACTTTTTATTCCCATCTCTTCTTCCGATGCTTTCTTGTACGAGTTCGTGTCGCTGGCTCTATTAAGAAACTATAAACTCATGCAAGCGAGCGTTTTAAAACCTGATTTGCTTTCCTCGTGATTCCTCGCTTCCTCTTAATACTGTATTAACGGTACGAGAGACCAAGGACGGACAGCTCGGTCCTCGTCATCTTTTGCTTTTCGTGCACGCAAACTCCTATACATCGGGTATGCACGCGATTCACGCCGTGAACGTCGGTATCGTGGCTCGCAATCCGCAGGATCGTTCGATCTTAGTCTTTTATCCCAGCTTTTTCTTACGTTATCTTTTTTCTCTTGTTCTGTTACTCGTTTTTTCATTCATTAACGACGACTCGAAACAAAAACACAATAGAATCGAAATCACGAATCACAGCTTTCGCGGAACGTATACTATGTTGCACAACGGGAGATGGGTCGGATTCAGGGATAAAATATCGTCAAGGGACGTCGAAACTGGACGATCGAGAAAGCAAGGGCTCGAGAAAGGGTTCACGACAACATGTTGTAAAATGAATGAGTCTTTCGTCGTAATTAATTACCATCGTGAATCCGGATCACCGGCTGTGAATTGTATATACATCACACACAGGTCACGGGAGACAGGAGTCGATGCGTGCTATTTTGTTGACATTAATAGGATATCAATAGTCTCATTAAGGGATTGGTTGGGTCACGATTGTTTTCGAAATCAGTCGCCGAAGGCTATACGTATAATTAGTCGACAAGCGCGACAATAGATGCTACGGAAGAATTAAACTGCTTTATTTATCGGATTAATTGAAATTAAGCCGTAATTACTGACATGCGCGATGTCTCTCTTATTTAACCATTTGAAGAAGATTCCTCTTGATTTGATTTGAAGAAGATGTTTCCTCTTATGACATTCCCCAAATTTTCATTTTCATGTTACTATACTAGTTCAATGTCTTATTTAGTTACAAACCGATTACGAAACTTTTGCTGGTCGTTTATGTTCTAATAATTAATCAGAGGACTTAACGCCTTTTTCCCGATGTCGTCCTTGCTTTCACGTTCCATTAGCAATATTCGACGGAAAGGTGGCGGAGGGTGAAGATCGAGGACATCGAACAGGCGTCGAAGATAAACAGAAGAACGATACAAAAAGCATAATTTTCTCGTTAACTGTCTTTTGGGCGGTTTGCTTCGGTGCGGTAATCTCTTCTACGAGGGTCGGTACTCTCTTTCTTATGTTTTCTTTACTTTCGCCTAACTTTTAGCGGATGCCTTACTCTCTACGTTTAGCAATACGTAATTTGCTCTGGATAAGAGATAGCAGTATCGCAACTTCAGCATCCTGTCGATTCTGTGTCGTCCGCTAGATCCCGCTTTTATAACGCGATTTTCGCTTCTACATTTGCATCTAGTCGTAAAACAACATTAACCGAAATAAATCGTAGAATACCATCGGATCAAGAATTTCCAATGAAAAGCGGCTGTGCAGGCGTTTGCGTGCGTGGCGTGCCTTTATTAATGTTTTAAATTCAATCTGTTTGACCGTGTTTGAAAGCACGAAATGTATTTTTGAAATAAATTACTCCTGAGTTCGTAGAAACAGTTCGGTTCGATGGTTATTTCAAAACTTCCAAGCCACGGTATGTATTCATTTAAATTTAAAAGGAATCGAAAGGTCTCAGTCATTGAAATATTCGAAAATATTCTTGGCCTTTCCAATTAATTACTTCCTCAACAAATGTGATATGTGAATGTTGTGACAATTGTTTCTCAAGGTTCAAACAATACATCACAAATCATATCAAAAAAAATTATTGTTTCAAGTGATAATTGTGATTGCAGGAAACTCGATTTCTCTAAACATTCTCATAAACGATCTATTAAGCCGTTCTCATACATAGAATACCGACAGGATGCTTCAGCTTGAACACCCGGAAACGCCTATATCGTTTTATGTCTATATGACCTACGCTAAGTGTTTTCGATTAAAACTGTTTAGCTTAGAGATTACATAGAATGTGACTACATTTCAACCACTACAAAGATCAAACGACTACAAGAGAGAAACACGTTAAACTTCTTTTCAGACTGACAGGAATCGTGGTGACAAGGACTTGGATGCGTCGATGGAGAGGAAGAACTGGACGATTTAGGCTTGAAGGAATGAAATATCGATCCAGGAACCTAGGAAAAGAGACAGAGAGATGTAAAGGATATCGGAATATTTAAACATCGACCTACGCACAATTCTCTTTGCGATAAATCAATTTATCATTATACTTTCTTCTTGCACCTGTGTCTACCCCGAAGCTTGTAACTATCTACTTGCGTTGTACGTCTTCGAACGGATTCATTTCTCACTTTGTCACAACCTTCCCTCCCCCACACATACGCATGCACAATAAAGAAGGGGCAAGAATGATCTTGACTTCGATCTTGATTTTTCTTTTACGCTAGATCGCTGCTTATCTCCACGGGGCTACATACTCGGCTATTATATTGACTGGCTGGTGAGACTGTCGCAAATCATCATACGTTGACGTTTTTCGATAGAAAATAACTTCGACACTCTTGTCAAATTTTAGCGTTTTAAATTAAATCTAAAATTCAGAATTTTCCAAATATACATATGTATCTATAAAACGAGCTAAACTTGTATTTACTGCTAAATGTTCTCGAAGCAAACTATTTCACAGTTCGTTTCGAAATACCTTGGAAAAATTGGAGAAGCTGGAGATCTTCCGCCAAAACTGAAAACGTGGATATCGAACGAACGTTCAATTAAAAAAACGAACTAGGTATTTCCTCACGTACGCCAAGCGTACGAACGCGCAACAGCCTCGCCTTTGGGCATCCTAGATTCGGACCGTGCGTTCATCTCTGTACTCTTTTCTGTTTCCTTGTTATATGATTTCCTTTCAAAGTGTGACGGTATAAGAGAAGATATACATTAACTACCTACGGTTCTACCAGTAAAGAGAAGAAGAAGAAGAAGTTGTAGTAATAGTTTTAGTTGATGAAATGAAGGAGCAGAAAAAAGAGAGAACGTCAGAGGAGAGCTGAGGAGGGCCTTGATATTCGGGTAAACCGGATAAATACTCGGCCCCGTCTCTCGCGTGCATCGATTTCTCTCTTTTCCCTTTCTCGGTTCGGTGTTTACGTGTTTTACCCGTTTCATCCCTCGCAGGGACTTTTCCTTCGTTCCTGTCTTTTCGAACGTCAAATTATTTTTTGCGGAAAGCAGCGCTGCGCTTACGCAACTAATCTCTTTCCTTGTATCGCAGCTAATTTCTCATATATGTGTACATATGTGTGCAGTGAGCCAGCATGCTCGCGCACATTTTCAGTGTTTTCTTTGTATAAGATGTGTGTATGTGTTTTTGTTTTGCATGTAGATGATAATATGTCGATAGGTGTCATGTGTGTATGTATGGATGGTGTTGCGCGCGCGTGACTGTTTTCTCTTTTCGATATATCTTGTGTTTTTAGCAATACCTAATGGAATGGGGGTAGAGGCAGACGACGCTTTGCTTGACGAAGGACCACAGAGTTTGCCAGCCATGCGTCTGTGAACATTTTCGTAACTTCCGGTCAAGAGATTCACGTGAGAAGAGGGTGTATACATATATACATTATATAATTCTTTTTTTCTGTCTTTATTTCTTTTTGTTCATCTCCGATCACGGTTATTTCGGTATACGAGTTTTTTTTTAGCGGATACCAGAGCAATTAAGAGGCTCGATGGTTCGTTGTTGCTCAGAGTTGGGGAAGGGTAGCTGCGATTTTTTCGTTCAGCTCTCATCGTGAAAAAATATTCAGCAAACAAGCTCGCGGCAAAATCGCGCTCGTTTCGATGACAGCTTCACGCTAACGCTTTCCCAACACTGTTCCTCTGCTGGGTAGAAAAATCGTGACTCATCGATGCATGGAAGTGTTCAAACTCAAACAGGATTTTTTTTCAATAGCGGATATATTATTTCTTTGCAGGATGCGCGTGAAACACGTAGACAATAAATTGGCTGTATTTAGCTAACGAAAAGGTACTTCCTTGCAAAAGGTGTACGTACGTTCGATGCTTCGACGCAATGATCAAACGTTTAGTTGTAACAAAAAAGATCAAGATGTAAATGAAGAAATTTCAAACATCGACCAGTCACGTTCTCATCAATTGTAATGGTATGGATCTCTTTTAAAAAATACTGATAGAACTGAAAAAAGAGTTTTCTAGTCAGACAATACGATTGTTTTGTCCCTTTGAAAACATGAGGCGAGCCAATCGCGAACGAACAAAATCTGGCTTGTCAGTCAAATCGTTCCTTGTAATTAGAGGTGTCGCAATATCACGTTGTTTGCGACAACGATGAATAATAATAAAGCTAACACGAAATACCGTACAATATCAAACAGGAAACGAAACAAGATAGAACCAAACGCGCAGCAAAGATTTAAAGCGAAAGAGAATATCAGCGATCATGTCCTTCGTAAGAAAAGGTATGAGCTTAAAGAGGCCGATCCGACGAATAACGCCGCGTATTACAGTAGCATATTTAATGTATCGATCAATCGTTGTTCGTCATCGTACAAATGAGTAATGTTCGATTGACAATCTATATACGGTTCGTATATCAACAAATATGAACAACATTAATTTACATAGTCCCCTTTGTATATATATATATATATACATATATTTATATGTATATAATTCTTCTTCTTATTTATATGAATTGTGTATATATAATTTATTCCTTTTTATATATATATAAGTATGTATATTTCCACGAGCACATACGTGGGTGTGTGTATGGATAACAAACACCAACGCATCGTTAAGTTATTGCTGACCGTACTTGTACATTCCCTAGTAACTTTATCTAGAGTTCGATGCATTCCACAAACAACTACGATTGGTTTTAACCATTAACTAACCCTTCTTTAACGGGTTGACTGTCGGATCACGATGCCACATTAGTGTTGTATATGTTAATATGATAATCTGAATATTTTAATATTTTTAATTAATTTCGTTGTCGATCATTAGTATCATCCACGTAATCACTTTCTAATGTCGGTCAAAGCAAAGGTTCTAGCAACCTCCACAACGGTCAATGCGTTAACGATTATTTCGATATGAAAATTGCAGCAATTCAATCTATCCACTCGATGTTTAAACAAGTGCCAATTTAAAAAAAAAAAGGAGGACAAAATTCTATACGGTCAGATTCTGTCAATTTCGCACGTTTCGCGGAGAATCCACTGCATCCACCCACGTACCTACCCGTCCATATGTAACCGTATAAACGCGCGTATGTACACGCTTGGTCCAAAAGCGGCTCACGTCGCGCGAACGACATGCATAGTCGTATATAGCACGCGATCACGACCGCTTTCCGACCGCTTTCCGACTGCTCCCGTATATTCCTGCTATCCCGAACGTATTTGTACCGAACACGTACGAAGATGAGATTCCGTTCGTCCTTCCAAACGAGCAGACGAGCCGATGTGTGTATGCGCGCTCGCGTGCACGCGCGCTACGACGACGCCGCGAAATCCACAGACCGGCACGTGTCGCGTGTAAGCTTCGGATACTTGGGATTCTTAGCTCGAACCCCAGCCCTTCTCCGGTTCGAACGCTTCGAGCGCAGCTGAGAGCTACGTTGCGCAATATGTACAACGGTGTCCGGCGCATCAGTGTGTACATGCGTATTCGTGTGTATGGTACAGTGGTACAAGGACGTACAACCCTTTAGAAGCGCACGATACGATAGAAAGTGCGACGTCGCGGGAAGAACTGAGAAGCGGACTGGATTCGCGAGACTTTACCCCTCTCGCAAGGATGTGTATTATATAACAGGGAACGTTGGCAAAGATCGTATATTAGTTTTATGTCAGCACGATGCTTCGATCAGGACAGATTTATTTTTCAGGGGAGGTATTGATTCGACTCTTCGCATTCTCGCGGAAAAAATAACACTCACATTGAAGTTGCGTATATTGTGATTGTAAAGAAGAACATCTTTTTGGATAGAGGTGAATGATAAATATAATAAATAAAGAATCTTTCAAGAAAACTTGGTATATCGACGGCCACATGGGGAAAGTATGGTAAGTCTACTTTTATTGATTTTTTGATTGTTGTATCATGCTTTTTTTATTAATTTAACGACTAAACGATTAAGAAATTTAATTAATTACTGATGTTATCAACACTTTTTAAACGTTCAAACATGATAGAGGACGCATATTTAATCCCAAAATGAAATGAGAAGATACCTTTTGACATGAAATTAGTTGACAATGTGTTGAATTTTAAGATGGTTCTGCTATAAAAGAATTAAAAATATAATTTATCATGTTCTTCATTTGTGACCTCCGTGTTAAAAAAAGAAGAGAATATAAAGAAACAAGCGTTGCGTCGAAACACAGGTACGAATTACATCTTGGGTCAATCTTCTCCGGAAGATCGCTGGGAATCGAGGCTCGATTTCTAAACGAACGGTTTTAGATAAGAGTAGGAGAAAGAGAGGAAAAAGAGGTTACGACTGTTACGAACAGACCGCGTCACATCGTTTGCTCGAGGGCTAATACGAGCAGTGGGGGTTTAGGACGCCACAATAACCCGCGGCCACCCCTCGAACACCCGTTCCCTCCTTGCGCGCCATCCATGGTAACGGTAACCAACGATTTATTGCGTGGCGCAACGAGCGCGCACGGTAACACGTTACGGTAATGACTGTGAAATACGACGGTGCACCTCTCCTACTGTGCAACCCTCAACCCCCTGGTTGCTTCGTCGTTGCCCCGTCACGGTTGCACAGCCAGACTCCCAATGAAAGGACGGGACTTCGATACGACGTATGCGTGTACGCACACATGTGTGTATACACCGTGTGTGCACGCGTACAGCGATCGTGCATCGAACTGCCGGAGAAATATCGCCGGGTTGAAAGAGTGTTCTCGGAGAAACCTCATCGATCGTGTGAACGACTGCTGCGCGATATCGGTCTGCTATGTTGTAAATAATGCGCGCGTGCAGGTGTCAATTTGGACGGAGCACCTATTACGTCGCGAAGAATGTCTGATGGAAGTGTATCGGGGGTGGACAGGGTGAAAATTGTAACTGATTTATATTTCGATCTTCTGTAGGAGGAAGATGGTGAGTAAGAGGATAGTGGCGTGTTTGATACGTAGATTTTGAATGGGTAAAATTGATGTTTCATAGAATAATTGGTTTCCATAGAAAACTGTTGTTTATGACATATTCGTGTTTATCACGGTGAACAATGAGGTATATATGTACTTTGGTATATTAGGTACAGATGACATAACGAAGTTGTAAATTGACATGTTTGGTATATAATTTGAAGTAGCTTTTGTTGATATAAAGAAAATATGAGTATGAGCATTTACCTTGCATAATTAATATAGAAAGGATAGGAGGGATTAAAGCACTAAGGAACTACATTCATTAGTGTACAACAGCTCTGGACTGGAAATCCTTATACTCACAAAATATATCAAATTATTAAGCGTTTCAACCCTCGAAACGAATAAAGTTTGGCCCTTGACAGATTTTACGACCGCGTTATATCTTTTACACTCAGTATACCAAAATCAGAGGCCTTAACAGACTAAAAATCTTTACAATCGCGATAAATAATTAAAGAAATTCCGAATCATTTTATAGCAGCCTTTTAAAGATAACTTTGCCAATAGAGAGATATTGTGGTAATAAATTTTCTTGATATACAAATGGAAAACCATTGCAAGTATATTTTATATTAGAAAAAGTTGCGTAAATTTTGCACTGAATTCGACACGAAATTAATAAAATTTACCCATGGTTCTTGGAAAATTGATTCTCTGCAGTTTGAAAATATATGTAAGGCGAAGAAATTAGTTATAAATCAAGAGAGACTATTTTGGAAGAAAGACAATCTGTTATGGTTGGTGAAAAGGCAGCGTATAATTTTAAGTATGATGTTTAAAAATGTTGAATGTTTGAAAAGTGATAGGGTGGGATACTGATAAGTAACGTGATGCAACATTTCACCGCTTAACGTTCTATATCTCGTTTATTTAACGAATCGCAACAACCATTAATTTGCTGGTATCCACTGAAAGCGGAAATTCCAATTAGCACGAAGATTATAAGAATTAGGTTAATACGTGTTCAAAATTGAAACCGATTTACTCCAAATTTAATCAACTCCTGACGACTTTTCGCATTGCACCGTGCAATGAATATTTACTTTGAACAAATATACAATGACCATTCATTAACCATATTTGAAATTATACTAATAAATTTAAAATATCGTAGTTACTAAGAAATAAAAATGGAGTTCTCCCCTTCGGAGAGTCCAAATTAAATAACAATACAACTTCGCTAATGAATTTTATTGCTCGTAAATCCGTTTAGTTAAAGGTAACAGACAAAAATACATAGAAAAGAAAACATGTGAATCTTTGAAAGAACAATTGTATTCTCAACGTTATGCGTATAATCCAAACAATAAATAAGATAACAAAAGTTTACAGTGTACAATTTGCCGACGACATTGCGTATCCATTGCGTATCCATTGCGTATCCATTGCGTATACTTTCGAAATTACTCTATATTCAGACTTTTTCGCATTGCAGGAAAACCAAGGAAAACGTATAAGAAAGAAAGGAAGAAAAAAGGATGACTTCGAGAATTTAGAATAGGCGATAAAGAAAGCTAGAGACGAAAAGGAAGGGAGCAGAGAAAAGAGGAAAGAAGCACATAAAAGGTGTGCTGATTTATTTTTGCGTCTTATAAGAAATCTCGTGCTAAAGTTCGTCGAAGTCGCGAGATGATAGATTCGCGCACTAAACTTCCTCTGCCTCAGAAATGCAAAGAAGAAAAGAGAGAAGGAAACTCGTTATCACGATTATATTCGGAAAAGTCGTCGTTACATCTGTCTAATACCAATCCTACGAGAAAGCTCGATGAAACCGTTATTAGTCGGAAGGATAGACGCATTATAAGAAGCACTACAAAAAAGAGCCGGATTTTGTCTCGACGTGAACGAAGAACTAAGCATTTTAGCAGCTCACTTTTCGCAAGTCTCTCTTTTTTTTTACACGATCTAATTGGTGTTATTACGCATATGTAACACACATCGTGCTGATGAATCGTATATGTATCGATTTCGAGAAGCAAAAAATGCCGTTAGAGTAATGTATACGCAAGCTTTTGCTTTATTTCCCCCCTCCCCTTTCACGCATCTTGTTATCGTTAAATAATCACATTACGGTTACACAACACGCATCCCTCGATCCCGATCTACACGTTTCCCCTAACGATTCTCGTAGTACACACGCTCTCGCATACGTTCCACGACCTTTTGCATCGGTCCGCTCATTGTTCGGGAATGATTCTGTACTCTGTGGAGAGGCTGTGTAGCGATGTGTCTCCGGCTGATAAGGGCGGTAGTCCCAAGGCACCTGAAAGTACCACCAACCCCCTCTGAGTCCCGTAGTCGCACTGGGTGGTCGCAAGTTTTAGTTTTCTTTCAAAAAAATCTTTTTTGTAAGTCAAATCTTTCTTTCTCTTGCGCGCAATAACAGTCTTTCCTCTCAACAACAGTCTTCCTCCCTTTCTCTCCGATGCGTTTAGGTTAGAAACGATCACAACATCGCATACGTTCTGATTCTCTGGTCAATGGACAAGTTGTCAAGGTATTTCTCAACAGTTGGCATGCAGCACACCACAAAGTGACAAAACTAGACGCGACTGACACGTCGTTACGGAGAAACTGCGAGCACGGTGCCCCATGTGCTTGCTTATTTAGTCGGTCGGGTTCGATCGCGAATGCAACAACTTCTCTCAACGTATCAAGCCGTCGGAGGAAGGTAATAGTTTCTAGTAGCTGGTCGTGGAAAATTATTCCCGCGTCACTGAATTAGCCAAAGTTTCGAACGTTCACAAAGGTAACGGTAGTTATTGGTCTGGCGTGTACAACATTCAAGCGTTTCTGTGGTCAAAGCGATTATGTGAGTAGAATTTATGATTTTCTTGTTGCAAAATATCAAAATTTCTTATTAAAAATTTGTTATGTGTAACTTAATTTTCTGCAGCCTAAACTGAAAACAATATGAAAGTTTAATGAAACAGGCATTGTAAAATTGATTTTAGAATTTGTATTACACCCGTTAATTATTTCGTTCTTAAATGTATCGTCATGTCAGTTCCACGACAATGTACGATATTATTCACCATGTCTATGTACGTTAACATCAAATGTGTATTTGACACGATTTAACTAAATGTAACCAAACATGTAATCAACAAAATGAAAGTACTCGTATTTCAGAAAACATTAGCACCGTGAACCAGTCCACCATCCGATATCCCGTCACATTACAATTTCTCCCTGAAACAAAGAGCTAGCCCAGGCACGAGGAAATCTTTTAATCTCTCTTGATGGATCGACTCGGCGAACAAACGAGCAGGTTCCGTCGCGAGCGATTTCACGTGAAATCATTCTAACACCACCATCTCTTCAACCATCTAAGAGAAATCTATCTATCTATATATATATATACACGTATTCCTTCATTGGGCAGCGTCTAACGCGAGTCTAACTGCCGCCCACGGTCGAACGAGGATTTCTCTCGATTGCAAATTCCGACGCGTGAGTTCGATATCTCTCGGAAAATATCTTTTCAATAAAGAGGAAATTCATTTTCGCGCACCGATCGCGTATCGGCCACCCCTCTTTCGTATTCGAAAAGAGAAAGAGAGATAGAGAGAGAGAGAGAGAGGGTGGCTTCACCGACGAATGTTTTTCGGACATTGGGAGTATACGGACGACTTTAAGGCGGAGGGGTTTTCGTTCACAGTGATCAATCATTGGTGGTTGTTACCCACAATTTCTTTTTCTTCCTTCTACCGCCATGCCTCGTGAACCATACGCAAAAGTACGAAAGAAAGCACAGAAAAAAGGGAAGTAAGAGGAGGGGGCGTTTGCGGTCGCGCAACCGCTCCGCTTCCCGGACTGGAGGTTATTCAAATGCGTTAAATAGCGGACAGTGAGGGAAATTGAAAACGATTCCAGGGAACATCGGGACGTACGGTCTCTGGAGGAAAGTAAAAATATGCCGGTTTCTTTTTTCGAAATGGCGAAGGGAATCGAAGAAAAAGAGGACGTGCGAGGAAGGGATGTTCGTTCCGAGGGATGAACCAACGTCCGAAAAACATTATGCATTATTTATGAGTTCTCTTTCTGCTCGTCCACGTGAATTACTCTTAGGATCGATGTACTTTGAAGGAGAAAAATAATATATTATATCTATATATATCACGGCGATTAGATCAACGGCGAAAAAAGCGCGATATTCGAAACCATTTACGATATACGTCGCGTAATATACATTGTTTTCGTGGATATACACACAATGTTTTTTTTTCACACAGCAGCGTTTACGTCTATTTCTTTGCAGCTAATTTATGTCCGGTCGACGTGCATGGGACACCTGTCGCAGTTTGTCCGCCTCTATTGGCGTTATATGTTATTGCTTCGCTATTTTCGTGTCATGCTTCACATAAGGGGGTGGTATCACAAGTTTAAACCAGGGGGGAAGGAGATACAAAGTGCAGGGAGGAAGAAGTTGAAAACTTTCGCCTCGAAATTTCCTCTTCGAGGAGTTCGCACGGAGGAACGATGAGAAAAGATCAAACAGAGAAAGAGAGAAAGTTGTCGGAGAAAGACGAGTGTGGCAGACAAATAGCCAAAAATGGACAAAAGAGAAGGGAACAAATGGGCTAGTAAGACATGTAAGAGCAACGGTCGAGCGGCGGACAGAGGGCAGGGGTGCAGTAGTTACGGGGATCGAAAGAAGCTTCTTCGGAACTAGCATTACGTCTGCGAAAGCTCACCATAAGAGCGTGATTACTGTACTGTATTTCTCTGTTTCACGTGGTTCCGTTACACACGGACATAGTTATCTCTCGAACGGTCGTTTCGACGCAACGCAATAGAGTTTAACAAACGCTATCGATATCAATATCGATTATCTAAAAATAACCAATATGATAACGAGACTGCAAAAATACGGAGGGAAATAATTAACGAACAAATAAAAGTCGGTGGAACGAATAGAACGGAAGGTATAAAACGAAGTAACAAATCGATGGGAATCGTCGATGACCACATTAAATTCCCGAGGGTCGTTTTCGCATCTCGCGAGCCGATCGAAGCGAGTAGTAAACGTATAATTCCCGGCTCCGGCATGAAATTTTGTCTGATGGAGTGCCCTGGCTATGGGAAGCGACACGGTCGAATCTTCATTTTGGGCTTCTTCATTTGCTGAACGTGGGCCTGCGGATTTTCATTTCGAGTTCGAATTCAACATGAAGGGCGCTTGACCTCGAAAACTTTGCCCGCAGCTACCTCCAATCAACCGGTTCGATTTAGATCAGTCGATACCCACCTATGGACGCGTTCATTTTCCAAACGTTTCCTATTAATTGCTCTAGCCTGCGTTTGTGTATATCTATGCGTACAGGCTTAACCGCGATGCGGTTCACTCGCATATCGTTTGTAATCGATACGCTCCCTTTACCCCTATCTAATATTAACAATGACATTTTACCCCGTTCCGCGACCGCACGATTAATCTTAAATTACAATCGATTCGATAGTCAGTCGATTTAAATATATTATCGGAATTGTATATGTATTCGTTGGAATTGAAATCCGACGACTTCGTGTCTCGTATGAGATCGTACGAGGGTTCGTGTGCATACGCTACTCGCAGGAATGATTTCCAGTGGAATCGTATCGCGTAATAAATAAGTTTACCCTATGCAGCGATCGAAAATTTATTTAGTAGCAGAGGGTATTCGTATCGTGGCCGTTCCTTTAACTCATTCGTTGAAATTTTCATTTTGCTCGTTGGTTGTTTGCCTCATTCGTCTACACTGATCGATCCGATTCGATGTACGCTTTAACGATCTATACCGAGAGAGAGAGAAAGAAAGAGAGAGAGGGAGATGGAGAACGTAATTGAAATTGATTAATCGATTAGCAGAAGCAATTTTAAAGCGTTTCGCGGATCGTAAAGCCTCGATGCTTTGAAAGAAAATTCCGTACTAGCAGAGCAGTTTGTTATTGACAGTCGAAGGCACGCAAGATGCTATCGAATGCAGGAGGTAAGAAACACAGAGTTTGTTTAACGACGTAACTTTTCCCATACATCAGTCTCTCATTATCTTGTCCTAGTTCGCTGGATTCTTCTTCTTTTCGATCTGCATTTTTATCGCGGGACTTTGCGTATGCGTATTTCTCCGGACGAGCATCAAGAACGCGAATACGATTTGTTACGTTTGTAACTTGCAATACAATTTGATTGGAGAATAACCGTATCTTTAAAACGTAAATATCTTTCACTTTGATTCATGCGAGCTTAAAAATATATTCCGCGGAACGCTAAAAATAAAAATGAATTTGAGACATATACTGATTATGTGTCTATGCTGAATAAACATATTCGATATACGTGATTCTTTTATTTCAAATTTCCAAGCAAACGGCTTTAGATTTCTATACACGCACGAAATTTGTTATATAAATCAACCAATCACGAACTAATAAATTTTTATTTTAATTAATATAAAAATCCAATAAGGATTATACTTTAACGTTCTGTCAGCATTGCAGTTAGGTTCTTGCGGGACGATATGAAATATAATAAAATATCAGTATATCGTCTTATCTCTGAAGAAGCTATCTGCAATTTTAAAAAAAATGTCAAGATATAATTGCTATTTAGCATGAATTACAGCTGAATGTCCGAAATGTTAACAAATAGATATGTATCATAAGTAAAAATTAAACAGATAAATCGTCACGAAATGAATCGACTGTTCTTAAAATCTTTTTCGAGTAAACACGGAACGGGGTAGAAAATTGGCCGAAGAGAATCGGCACCTCTTTATTCCTATCTTAAATCTTAACCTCGACAACATAATATCGATACGATAATTTATAGCAATTTTGTACAACGTTCACCACTCCTTTCGTATCGAGTGAGACCGACTGTCGGTGCTCCGGCGGTCGAAACTTCGACTCGGAAGTTGAGGATCGTCGGAACCCGAGCAAACGTTGCTGAATAATATACAACGTCCTTAGCGTTGGATGTACAGCGCACAACCGTACCGTTCTCGATAAAACGTCGGTCTGTGACGCAACATTAGATCACTTATTTTCCCGAGTGTCCTGTCGTCGAAAGCGGAACTCTGCCGCGGAAATGGATTTCCAATAGCTTCCGCGTCTCATAAACACAACCTGCTTGGTCGGGAAAGGATACTGCGTAAAACGCGAGCAGAATTGACGATGCACGCTTCGTCCTCTTTAATAGAGGAATCGATTATGTTCTCACAAACATCTTTTCGCGCATCGTCGAGAATTCGAACTCGCGACGGAGGCCGCCTCGAAGGATCACTTCGAAGGATCACTTCAAAGGAGCACTTTGAAATCCGCTTTGAAATTAGTCGATTATTCGAAATTGTTAAGCTTCGAATCGAACTCAATCTCGAGTGCTTAAGGAGCCATTGTTCTCAGATGAGAATTTCGGCAAGAGGCCGACGGTCCTGTAACAAAAGCTCCACAACCTCTCAAGATTCTTGTGCGCACGAGATCTGCTACTTGCCCTCTCCTTCAAACCGAGCTTAATTTCTGACGATTAGCTCATCTTGATTTCCCGACATCCACTGGTAACCCGCCCGATTCTCGTGTTAAATCGACGACAAAGACAGTGACGACAGTGACGACGACGACGACGACGACGACGACGACGACGACGACGACGACGACGACGACGACGACGACGACGACGACGACGACGACGACGACGACGACGAGCAGGGCAACGAGTAGCGACAGCGAGAGCACAGTTAGTAAAATGGTGTAGCAATGGAAGTGAGTTTTTCTTTTGATTAGAGATATGTGCACATAGCTCGATATCGAGATTATTATTAGACACATATAATTAGTTAGTTCACAGAGGCATGGCGTTGTAGAGGTCCAAATTGGGATGGTAAAAGAGCGGTGTAGGGGTAGGCGGATTATGGTGGGGGGCAGGCTGCGCCTGTATTAGGTTCAAGTTCAGATTCAAGGGCGCGATGTGGGCCGCATTATGGTGGTTAAGGTGGTTAAGGCTAAGGTGGTTACCTGTCGGGTAGGGCAGTCCGAAACTAGGGTACCCAGAATAGCCGCGGCTTGCCGCGTATGCCGCGTACGCCGCCGCTGGGAAACCTGTGAACAGAGCAAAAGAATCTGTCAGCTTTTCTTTCCTATGCTTGGTTACCTGAGCTCGGAAGCTTTTCAGGAACGTATGGAGAAGGGTTATGGAGCGTGTTGAATATTTCGTGTCGAATCGTAACGATGCGTGTGAATGCGTGTGTTTGTTACTAAAACGGGATACATCGTTTTTCCCGATCTCTTCTGATTGTCAGCGAAGCTTGTGGATTAGTAGAAATTATGGAACTCTAATTTTAAAGCTGATCAGTTTGAATTATTTTAAGAAAAGCACTGCACGTAGTTTTATTTGTTGTTCTTCAAGTTAGCGCTATTGTAACATTGCTACCTATTATGTCCGTTCCTGTGATAGTAGGCATTTTCTTATTCAATTTAACATCAATAGATTGCCAAATCAGCACATGAAAATTACTATTTTATTTATACAAGTAAATGTCTTATAAGTACGAACAATTGTTTATTGAACTAGACTACCGTGGTACGTTTATTTTGAATCGAGAGTATAAATGAATATTTAACTATGAAAAGATATCTTGACATTAGGTAACCATACTACCAAGGTATTTCTAACGTATTGTATAATATCATTAGAAACTTCTAATAATTGTTACATTACAGTATATAGATCGAAAAGTGTGATTTAATAAGTTATGTCTATCTAATATACAAATATGTCCTCTATTAACTACGATCTACATGCTCCCTTCTGTAAAATATATTAGATAAAACATTTCCCAAGTACGTACCGTGTTACTCTACAGAACATTTTCGATTGAAAACTCTATAAAATTATACTGGTCAAACAATTTCCACAAAGAAAGATACTCTCGAGTTCGTTTTTCACATTTCGATTTAATTCGAATGAAATTAATGTATCGTATTTCTGACACGGCAAACGCGTTTCTCCGATGCAATATCGAATGATACCAGTAACCAGGTACGCATTAACCGAATAATTACGTTAATGAACCAGTGTATTTTCACAAAGGCAAAAATTTACGGAGACACACAAAGTGGAACGGTTGCACGATTTTATCCGTGTACCGTGGGTGAATCATGCATGAGACTCAGGACGAGAAAACTCGTGGCAAGTAGCATACAGAATTTCGTTTCGCTTTCGTGATTGATCGACGCGTGAATATTACAACGATGGTCTTACGTCAAACGTGATTGAACGTTGTTACGGAACGGTAGGCATGTCATTGGACATTGGAGTCGTTTTGTTGTACGTGTTCGTGCATATTTCAATACTCACCATCAGGTAATGCTCCCAGGGACCACATAAAATCTACAAGGAAAAACAGATCACATTAATACCGTGACGAGATTGATCAGAATCGGATAGAAAAATTTGTCTCTTCATTTTATCATTCTTTTCCCTTCATTTACTCATTTCAATTGCTTCGATTAGTTAGTGCAAATAGTAAATCGTAAGTCCCAATATAGAAATTTCTGCAACTAAGCACGAAGAAAAGTACTGAGCGATCGAATGAAGCCTAAAAAAATAAAATTGTCGATCGGATAACCGAAGGTGAGTACGCACGACTATGAGGACTATCGTGAATTTTAACTCACGAGTGTCTAACTGATGATTCTGTTGTGCAATATTTTTCTTCGTGCAGGCAAAGGTAATGCGTAGACAATTAAAATATGTACATGGAGACAAGTTAAGTATAAAGCAAAGCGTTGCAGAAATTCGTCGGTATAGACGGTTCGAGTGTAACGGATGACTAGGTTTCAAACAATGAGAGAAGGGTTAAAAGTAAAGATAAGAAAACTGAACAAAAATTAGAAAATAAAACAGATTGAAAGAAGAAGTCGGAATAAAAGCGTTCTAGGTTAGACAGAGAGTAGGAGATATAACAAAGAAGTTTATAGAAAAAGAGTATATAGAAGTATATAGAAAGAGAGAAAGAAAGGCATCCATGAAATTTCATAATTTGATACTAATTGAAAAGACCACACAACTAAGATCTGACTATTTATAATATGTATATCGCATCGACTATATAGCGCATCGACTAAATTCTGTGACAAGGTACTAGTAACTACGCGCGGCCGAGGTGTTTTCAATTCTACCACAAAATAAACCCTCCTATGATCTATGGTTATTGTAGCCTTCAAGGTATTGGTTAATCATTTACCGTTAAGTAATATTTGCTAGGCTGACTATGTAGCTTATTAGATATTGACTAAGGGCAGATAATGTGTCGTGCGATCGCGAGGAAGGCATAACATTTAAATAAATTTATACACTCTCGGAATTACAAATGGCAATTGGAACGAAAAATATTGGATGCAAGAAAATTTTGAATTTTAATAAAAGCATGATTCGGAATTTTTAATTGTCAATGCTTCGTTCGTACAAAGCACGTAACACATTATCGACGCCACTACCACACTTAGATCGACGATACAATATTGAAAAAAAACACCGACCACAATACTACACTACTGTTTCACTATTCTAGTTTTCATATTGACGCTGCTCTCACAATATACGCAGATGGAAAAGTATAAGAGCATTTATTCTAGCCATTAAAAGATACACTGATACATATTAATAGTATTAGTGATTTCGTACCTAAAGTCTCTCTACCGGGCTGGTTTTGATTACATCAAGCACGCAACACAATTCTATATCATTTCAGTGTGACATCGTTTTTGTTTCTTTTCTTTCTTTGATATTTTTTTGTATGCTTTCTTATTTCATTTTATCTTTTTTTTTGTTTCTCTCTTTTGTATTGCTCTGCTTTGAAAATCCGTTTGAACAACAATGAAAATCTTTGCATATTATTCACTTCCAACGTTATCTCGTGTTTATTTAAATATCATTCATTTTACTCTCATATAGATAGAGAAGATCGATTCACGTATAGTACGTAAATGGACTCGAATATTAGACATGTACGTGTATATATAATATTTATGTATATATATTTTTTAATTTATATAAATATTTGTAATGTGCACATTGCAACGCGCATTTTATTTTTGTATTATACTTGACAATCGCAGCGACTTCGTATGTACTATATATGTTTATGTAGTAATATAATAATTATATAATGTACGTGTACTTTCTCAGATGCAACAAATCGATTTCACGTAGAACAGACGTTTACGTACGGCATTAACATTAATAGTCTCTTACAGTTTCGAGGAGCGTATAAAGCTCATTCCGGTCGAGTTTTACGATCGAGTTGCCGGTCAATTAACATTTACGTCACATCGATAGCTTTGGCAACATGGAATCCCATAGAGTTACTCATTCCGAATTTTATAGTTATTTCTTTGATCCTTTTTCGATGCTGGATGTTTCCCAAGAGAAAGAGGGAGAAAGAGAGACACATACATATAAATACAGAGTGTTGCAAGAAACATTATTTGTCAAGGAACGCAAACATTCGTTTCTTTCTTTTCTTTCTTCTCGATATCATTTTCTTCTCTATTCTATTTCTCTTTTTTTAGTTTCTTTTTATTTCATTTTTAATCTCGTTCGTACTTGCGCGTAGTGCGCGGCCATAAATGTTTACGGGGAAGGAAGACGCATATTTCTCTAATTGGGTTCTCTGTCTAGACAAAAGGCGCAACGCTACGTTCCCCGTGTAACAAATCAAAATCTGGCCCAACAAAGCATTACAAAGGTGTGAACAGAAAGATAATCCGCATGTTAAGATCTGGTCTACTTACGAAACTGACACTGTTGAGCCTCTCGGGCAAAGTACGTACTTTCTAGGACACACGTCTCACGCATTATTATTAAGGTAAATGATGCTATATAGCTTAGAAGAGTTAAATACTATGTAACGAGTAAAGTGGGTATAGAGGAGTGGGGGTACGGGCGGGGGGGGGGGTTGTAAGGTATAGGTGTAGACGGGTATACGCACGATATATATTTAGTATATATCCTATAGAGAGGTATAATATTACGTGTAACGTAATATAAACGTACTATGTAACGTAGCTTGTTAAGTAATAGGTACATTGTAATAGGTCTCTTTGAAGCCGCTGATAATATGTATTCTTCGTGGAAGACACTGTGGCTGTTTCTCATTTCTTTTCATTGTTCTTTTTTCTTTCTGTTTTCTTTTAAATATTCTTTTTGATGATATCTTTTATATTTTCCGATACAAGATCAAATGGGAGACGAGGAAAGATACGAAAGAGATCACTAATCGGGTCTTCCACGAAGAAATACCTAGAATATTTTTCTAAACTATCGGTATCATAGTGACTTCTCAAAAAGCTATAGTTAACTAGTAGTCTCAATGATAGGAACGTATACATAGTATAGTAATTCGTCAAAAATTATATTCGCTCTAGCTAATTCAAACCTAGTTTCACCTAAAAAAAGTCTCATTAAGTAGCTAAGGTTTGTAACAACACAAATGTTTACCTAATTACCTAGATATATATATATATATATATATGTATAAATAGAGAGATATATATATATAGAATATACTCCGATATGTATAATCTGTAGGTCTATTACAAAAACTAGAAGGTTGTAATGCGGCTCTCACAAAATATATCAATATCAATATCAAATACTATATGGCGTTTTACCAAATACGTAGATACAAAACAATATATAATATATGTATATAATCTGCTATTTATCTAGAATGGATTAATTCTGCAACTTTTTTTGTCGTTTCATTTTCCTTTTCACCGTAATTTTTTTTTTTTATTTTTCACAAGGTACGTATCGTATATATATATATTCATATAATTATATATATGTTATATGCACACGAGTATTCTATGTATATGTATATAGTTTTGCGTATGCATTTATATACATATAGATAGCTGTGACCTCGCGTTGTTTTTCTTATTCATCCTTTTTTTCTTTCTTTTGCTTCTACCGTACACGTGTACCGCCGTATTGGAGTACGTACTTCTTCATATTCTCGACATTATGAAATTTCATGAAATTCATTGCGAAAAATACTCTGAAAGGCGCGACGAATGAGAAATGCTTATCGCCGACCATTTGCCGCGCGCTCTCGACGCGCTATCCGCCTTCACCATTCACGATTCACGGCTTTATTTATACCACTCGACATATCATCCCGTGCAAATCAGAAATTCACCTCCTTCTGGGAATAATATACGGCGTGCCGCTACCTGGGAATGTGTTCTTGCGTTTCTTTCCATTTTTTTCCTACTCATTCTTTACGCTTTTCTTTTCTTTCCTTTTCCTTTCCCTTCTGCTTCGATGAAATTCTAGCAATCTACGATCTCGACGACGGGCGCCCTCGCTCTCGAAATCGAACGAACAACCTTCACTTTCATGGAAAAATAGAATGCCATAGAACCTCGACCTCGATCGAGTTCCAAAGATTTCATATTTTTCATTTCATCTCCTCTCCTTCCTTTTTGCCGACACCATCGTCGATTCCTTCACGATCGTCTATTCGAATTGAATTGTCGTTCAACCATGCGAACACACCGAGCGCTACTATAAAGCTTCGATCCAGTTTGCTACGAAATTATCTAACATCTACGAATCAATTGACGTGTTGTCGCGAACGCGAGTCGTTCGAGGCAGGAATTTGTATCTCTTTCGTTCGTCGAAAAGTATCTAAATATCTGTGTGGTATCGTGACCTGATTGCCTTTTACTTGCGACCTTTCCTCCTCTCCTAATCAAGATTCAATAGTCTAACTAAAGTACATTCGAAACACGAAATACGTTGGTCGTTTGCAATTGATTGTCTTTTCTACAACTTTAGAATTTTCCAACTGCCTAAATAGATATTTTTCTATGAGATTTACTGGTAAGTTACATTGAAATTTATATCTTTAATTTTAGAAATTTATGAGAAGGAGGAATGGTTTCTGCAAGAGGTACGTTCGATGTATCAACTTACTACCGAGCGCTGCTCGTTGAAACAGACTAATTTGCCTAAATTTTGAACACTTCCTTTTATTGTCCTACTACTTGTCTCTTGCTAATCAACTACGAAATCACTACCAGTCTTTTGCGATGCAGGTTTGTTCCATTTGCTATCTACGCTAATCTTTGGCTACGAAGAAAACGATGCCAGATACGCGATTAATCGAGTTCTACCAAACAGACTTATGATTCACTACTATTTTATATTCACTACTTCTTCAATCTTTATTTTTTTTCTTTTTTCGCTACGATCACAGTTTTACTGAACTGAGCTTCTCGAGCAGTCTCGCGAGAATTCGCTTATTCCCACACTCGAATCCCGGGAATAAAAAGGAATGGTTTTGTCTAGACTACGTTATATTGCACTTCTCGATATGTCTTCGATTCGCTGCTATACCAAGTCGAAAATCAACTGCAAGATAATTTATGCTAATACTTTCCCGAAAAAGAAGGCGATGAGTCCTAAATCGAGGAATGTTTCAAAGTACCGCAAAGTGCACTTGGTATCCCGTTAAAAAATTACATATACGAAAAAGATATTTTAAAAAAATACAAAAATGGTAACAAAACATCGATTAGAACAAAGAACGCAGTTGTAACGATCACATGTACAAACGGGATACCAATACGTCATTCAAATCAGAACGAACCCGACCAACTATGAATCGATTTCAACACACCTGCTCAAACCCTCATGAAACATGATACAAAAGCATAGCTACACCTCTAAATTTGTACGCTCTTAATTCCTTGGCACGTAACCCCCATTCCACACAACAGTACAAAAAATATACAATCCCCTACTACCTCAAACATCCTAAATCTACACTTCATCCAATACTACAAACTCAACCCAATCAAACCATCGATCAACTAATTAACAGTAAAATTCCATTTATATGAACTTGTCGGGCAATTAACAGTTTATACAGTTGGGGTTCATGTAAAAAGAGTCCACTCATTCTTCCTATAATCTACGACTTTTCTTCCACATAATAAGACTTCCGATAAGTAGATTTAACTGACACATGTTTATTTAATCGGACATATAACTAAAATTTCGTTCAATCACATGGAGTTTATATAAACGGAATTATACTAGAAATTATCACTAACAAATCGTCGATCGAGGAATCAACAGTAAAATGAATGCAAAAACATGGAAAAGCCCAATGTATGACTGAAGAAACTCTGCCCCTTAAGATGAAACCTACTGAGGCCTGGAAAGGGGCGTGAGTATTGTCGGTCATAGTCCGATCGTGGGTATCGGATGGTAGACGGCACCCATATCGAGGCCCTGCACGCCTAATAGATCGCTCATGGAATAAGTGAGGGTTGCGGCCCGAGAGGCTGCTGCGGCCGCGACGGGATGAGGCCTATAGGAGGCCGCGGCTGCAGCCGCAGCCGCGGCAGCGAGTGCCCTCTTGACATCGTAGACGGCCGCGGTAGTGGCCGCGGCTGCCGCCGCAGGTGCGGTCGCACCGGCAGCGTATTGGTAGGTAGCGGCCGCGTTTGGTGCGGCGGTAGCGACTATCGGAGTGAGCAAGTGGTGGTGTGGGGTGCCAGCGGACGCTGCTGCAGCTGCATGTGCAGCCGCGGCAGCAGCCGTCGGAAGGGGATACGGCGCGTAACGATAGGTGGTGGGGGTAGGTGTCGCGACCATCACCAACTCACCGTATGCGCCTCTGTTGGCCGCTCGCGTCTTCGCCAGGTTCGCTGGGAGCATCACTTCCTTCGGCTGTGCTTTCTTGCATTCGACCTTCAAATTCAACATAAAAATTCAATATTA
This sequence comes from Bombus pyrosoma, assembly GCF_014825855.1. NCBI lineage: Eukaryota > Metazoa > Arthropoda > Insecta > Hymenoptera > Apidae > Bombus > Bombus pyrosoma. Next base: position 769,617 of record NC_057771.1, on the reverse strand, counting down.
GTTATGTCTCGTGCACCCGATAAGAACAATGGATCCCGAGATTTTGGGGTGAAGCTTCGTTAAAAGATTAGTAGCGGAGGTTACGAGAATTACAGGAAGTGATGATTAATTGCTTGCCTTATGATTTTATTTAATAGAATTATTATACCGTTCGTTCAATGCATGTATCATGGACCTGATTCTTTTTTTTTTAACTTTAGTCTGCAATACTGATAATGAGAATATGATCTCTGTTAAGGCAAGGGATTAAGATTTCCTTCTAAAGTTATGTCTAAATCCATATTTCAGGCAAGAGGGTTTTTATTAAGAATTTTTGCGAGTTCATTGCAGATATAACAAGAGGAAAAGTCAATTTTAAGTAATCAATCGACCACAATCAATGAGTAAGTTTTAATGAAAATTTTAATGGAAAGCTACAAGATAGGCTATGGACGCTAAAATATGCTGGATATAGAAATTTTATTAGTAATTTCATTCGTCTGTAAAGGAGGTGCTTTGGCGAATATGGAACACGAATTCCCACGATAGTCGTTCGATCTTCTATTCAAGTAACAAACGAAGTTAAGATAATTTGTTCGGCCTCGTTATATCCTCGTTACGAACGTGTGTTTGATTATGTGTTTTGATGCTCGTAATCAAGGGTAATGCGGCACCAGCTAATCAACGTGATCTATCGCTCTAATATTATCAGTGCAAATAGACGACTGTTTTATACCGAGCTAACATCTGACGATGGTGTTGCTAAGTTATTGACGAAATTGGGGATCGTCTAGGCCGTATGGATTTATGGATAACGAGAAGTGGCATCTGGCTAAATCCTTGATCCACGTCAGCAGAATTTCGCTGGTAGTAGACGACGAATAGAACTGTCTATTACCGAGAGACCCATGTGATCTCTACTATGACAGGCTTTCGAGAAACCGCTTTTCGTCTTCCAGCGTAAGATTCATACGCTCAATCGTTGTCGTCGTTGCGTGCGGACATGTGTGTGCCGTGTGCGTGCGTGTCAAATGCAAATAAGCACGGCAATCCTTCTCAATTATACGGAAAATTAATTCCGCTCGACGCCGTATCCGTAGACAAAGAACGGAAGGCAAATATCGTTTGATACCACTTCACGTGGTGGGGATGTAGGAGAGGGAGAGAAACGAGCGAGAATGGGTGTCTTCTTCGTTCGATAAACAGGCTGTGCTGGCCTACCAGGCAACTCACCATTTTGTTGTTGATTTCGTGGAAATGGATCTCACAGACTTTGTCGACCACGTCCTCGCTTTGAAACGTGACGAACCCAAAGCCTGGAACAGAAAGAACAGGTGTCGTTTAATTATCGAAAATAAAAAATGCTTCGCTATGAACTGTACAATATAACAATGTAAAGTTAATTGGATAACAGTTTCGGTAAATTCTTTTGTTTCATTAGAAATTTATCCTTTTGAACCTGCTATATCTCATTTCACATAACTATATATATCTTATTGGCAAAATACCAATAGAAATAACAAGATCCATGAAACCACCTACAAGAATTCGTACGTTTTCAATGCAAAGAGAATTCTTCTGAAGTACTATCAGATCAGATGTAAATTTTATCCGACGCTTTAAATATGTGGCACGATTTCGATGAATGTCTTCTATTCGATGTAATTTGCCATACTTAAAAACCATCCCGAGTTCACGTAACTCCTACGTGTAAATGGTAGCACGAAGATAACTATCCCGTCGGATCTTCCATTAATTCAGCAGAGTCGGACGAGTTTTGTTTCCTTTCCAAGCCCTTTCTCGCCGAGGTACCCGTTCCACTCGAACGCGGTCTAAGCACTTCTGCTCAAAATTTATTTCGCTGGAGAACGAACTGGAAAGGAGAAAGAGAGGGGGAGATAGAGAAAAGGAGAAAGAGAGAGAGAGAGAGAGGAAAGGAGGAGTTGAAGAAAGGATAACGAAACGTAGGGTGCGTGGTGGAGAAGAAACGAGGGGGAACGATGAGCCGGCGAAGAGCCATAACTTAATCAAGCATCAAGGGTTATTAAAAACTTTGCATTGGTCTCCAGGTGATTTTAATCTCGCCCCTTCGCGTCGCTGACTTTCTCTTCACCCTTTCCTCGTCTTCTGCTTCTTCGGCTCTCATCCTTAGCGTAGTAATACAGGCTCAAGTTATCCGGCGGGCGCGAGTTATACGAATCCAGTGCGCGATGTCGCTTAAGATAACCAGGAGTTAGTGCTTCCGTGCTGAAGCAGTCTGCCAGAAGAGGCGAAACTACGCCGGGTGACTCGTAATTAAACACAGCCGATGGATACCAGAGTCGAATGCAAGCCGACAGCTCGCGATTCTTCGAGCGTCCTATCCTCTCTCTTAAATTTTACACCGGAAATAGAACGGGGCCGCGCTGAATTAAATTACATTGGTACGTTCGTTCGTAAGCATGCGCCAACGTCTGCAGGCACAGACACAACGTGCCATCATCTCCGCAGTTTGTTTGAGTAATTAACATCAATCGATTTTAATGTTACGTCCTTATTTATCTACCGCCGGGTTATGATACGAAGATCGAGCCACGAACTGAAAAGATTAAAGTTTTTCCGGTAGTGAGAGTAATATACAAGATTACTTTTATTCAGCTGCTGGTCGAAATGCTAATGCATGGGAAACTTCGGACGGAAATTATTTGATTTTCTTTGGAGAGTTGTTTCGCGAAGGATAAAGAGAATATGAAGTAGTTAATTTTATAAATGTGTTATTCGTATGGAGTACGAGCTAACGGCGAATAAGATGAAATGAAATATTGCAAAGAATGTCGCGTCTTTTTATTCTCGCGTTCGCCTAACGTGGTAATGGCCATTTTGCATGAATTGTAATTTTAATGCCTGGTGTGAAAATAATAAGCATCTCAAAAATCCTTTTATGTTACGCCTTTACGTAGTCTTTTAACAAATTGCTTCTAACAACTTATCCGCACAATTTGCTCCTTTAGTACCATCAACAACGGATAGTACTAAAATCTATCTCTTTATAATTCATTGATTTTATGACCATCCACTTTAATCGCATTTCTAAACTTAAGAGAGTATATTCAAGGTAAAGTATATGTTACATTTAGTATCATAAATAATATAAGATTAATTGACCTATAAGCAAGACATGTAGCGATATCTATGAAGTACTAAAATGATATTATATCAAATTTAATACTCTATATTCGAATTGATGGCTACATCGCATACAATATTACATCCAATACTACATGCAATATTGCACACGATGTAAAATTAACAAATCCTGAATCAAAACGGCACAATCATACGAATATGTTATACCTTCGGGCTAAATCTCCGAAGTTATTCACTTCCTCTTTTCAATCAAATTCTCTTCCCAATTCACTTTCTTTTCCTTCGAATATCGTTCCTACTCCACGTGATCCTACCTTCCGGCATCACTTTCGTCTGCAACTTACACTACTGGTCCCTCGAACTTTAAGCTCCTCCGCCAGCATGAAAAGCACGAGTGATTAAGTTATAAACTTGGCAAGATGTCCGTTTGAGTGAGGAAGGGGCTTACTTCATTTATGTAATTTATAGTACTCTGTCAGTCAGCTAACTCCACGGAGCCTGAGCACCCTCTCCTTGGCACAAAGGCCGTGCTCTGACACCGGTAACATTTAACTACTTCCTGTTGGAGTCTACTGAGCGCGCATACAGCGTCCGAACGCAAGGACCAAGCCAGAGAGAATGGTATTCACCGTTCCGATATTATTCGTCTTTTAAAGCATGCCCTAATATCCTGCAGGATATTACAAAGTCGTCTTCCTTTAAGAGGTATTAAAAAGTTATGACAGGGCTGTTCACGTCGAGCCCACGTACTTCAGTCACTTTTCGTTGGGAATAGAGTCGACGGTATGCACCCGACGATATGATGTATGCGAAATATCGCATGAATTTATAATATGACCGACACCGTGTAAAATACACCTTCGACCCTTGTGTGTGCCAAATAAAATTACATTGTTTCATAAATTCCAGCAGCGTTAAATAGTTTCATAGTGTTCGCTAACAGGTTGAACATACATATACATTATACCCCCGTTTATAATTATTAAAACATTTATGAACAAAGTAAACTTGAGTAAATCAGATCCTCTAAGAATCTTAATGCATACTATAAACGATCTTACAATACAGATTTAGGCTTTGCAAAAACTTCTTCGCGTTTCCTATTCAATTCACATGAATTTTTTTAATAAATTATTATAACTTGCTGTGTTATTGTGAATCTTCCAAATAGTTCTAGTAAATTTTTCTTTAATAATATCGCACGATAAAATCACAATCTTGCATGAATACAAAATCTGGTCGACTAATCAGTTCTTTGATGCTTCAGATTAATTACCACCTTCTGCTACAATAAATGTCATGAACGTGAATGTATATCTCGTTCGTAAAAATATCTTAAACTTTTGACCATTTCGAAGTTATTAAATAGATCATGCGCGAGACACGTCGTGTTACTAGTTCTTCATCAGACTATTACTAAACCCGAATATACTTCACACCTCGTGAAACACGTCATTTTATGCAGTTGAAAATAGTTCGCTTTATGCGCTATGGAATATCGTCATTTGAGGGTATCGACATGACCCGACGTTTACTTTTTACCATCGATAAAACGGAGGTTACGTGTTTTTAGGATCCCGACTATTGGACAGAATCACCGTGGCGCGGGGAAAAGGAAGTAAGGTCAGCGCGGTCAGCGGTCTGCGAGCGATCCAATAAATTTTGAAAGAAAAACCTGGGCCCGGTATTCGAATTTTCATAAGAGGTTTTATTTCCATGGTCCAATCTTAGGGTTTCGAGAAGCTCCATTCTCGCCTGAAACAGGCAGGTTGGCCCTCATAGGGGTGGTAGAGGCGGCCAGGAGGAAAAAGTGCGTGCTCAGCTGTCCGATCCCTCGTTGGACGCCAGATGCGCTCATTTCAATAAAAAACACACCCCGAAATATCCTGTACTCCTTCCAATAGCGGACCCCTCTTATCCTCTTACCTCCTGAGAGTTCCTTAAATGATCCATAAACGGTCCCACCAGTGTAAAATTATTGTAGAGTCGTGACGGTTATCTGACTATTTTCCGCTACCTTTCCACCCCGTAGAATTATGGCCAACTTTATCAGTTGAGGGTAGCGAATCGAAGGAAAATATGTTTCGGTCATCGTCTTTTTCCAAAGATTTAGTTTATAAAGGGGATGTAATTCTTCTTTAGCGTATCACGTGTATACAGTAGATAATGAACTTTGTGATCAGACAACGAGTTTCAATAAAAAAGTACTAAACTTTTTGTAATCATATTTTTTCCTCTTTTGTTGTGACTATTCGTGAGATTTTAGTATATATAACACTTTACCGATGATGTTCTATAACTTATTTTCTAATTTGAACGTCCTGATTTTATTACCTTCACATAATTATGTTTATTGATCTCCAATTCCAAGTATCCATAAAATAGCAAAATACAATTAACTTGTTTTATTCATATTAATGTGAAAAATTATAAATCGAATTTATCACGATCTTTCTTTAAAAAATTATCCTTTGAATCAAGATAAAAATTTAACCACGACAAATAATCGAAAAATTGTCGATGGTAGTTAAAGCACCAGAAAACGATACATCGTAAAAACGACGTATCCAATCTCGGCGACGAAGTTGGACAAGTATTAGCAGCTTTCGTTTTGGGGTTAAATTTTCTTGACGAGAGGAAAAATGGATCTTGATGGCTCTAGTGGCAGGCGTTGACGGAAGAGAGCAATTCTTCCCTATTCCGCGATCATCGTCGTCCTTGGTCGGTCCTCGTCTTTCCTGCCGTCTTTTCCACCTTCTTTCTCTTTCGGTTCCCTTGTCTTCCCCCTTTTTCTCTCCTCGTCATCTCCACCCCTCGACTCTCGAGCATAATGCGACCCCGCTATTGTACCAATGGCCATGTTAACGTTTAAAAGCCACGCTGTCGTTAAGCGCGTTTCAGAATTTTACCGTCTATTGAGAATGGTAAAAGGTTTCTTTCAAAAGGCTCGGTTGGCAGAACGATTTGAAACTTGTAAATGGATATGGCTTAAACCTTTGCTACTTCTCCCGTTCCATTTCTATCGTTCTCTCTTAGTCTCGTTTCTCCGTACGCCTTTAACGTCCTACCTATTAGGTGTGTAGGTCTTTGAAATGTTTGTTTGTCCCTGTTAATGCGATCGTCGTCGACGCGATCATCGCAGAATATCGTTGTATTCATGAATTTCACGAGTCACTGAAGCTATCTATGCAGAAATAACGATGGACTTTGATGTCGTCCGTTCTCAGCAACAGGCTAAGTGGAGTGCCGGTCGTTAGATTTTTAATTGTAGCGAATTTATAATCGTCCAATTAGACTCGGTGCAACGGTAATCCGTTTTACGATCATCTCTTGGAAGAATGCTCGCGAACAGTCGGAAGAAACGTTATTTTGTAATGATACGGTACTCTTTTATGGAGGAAGTTTTTGAGTTACGAGTTCTTTTTTCATCTTATTTAATCCTGGAAGGATGAAGCGCTTATCTCACTTGAGTAGTTAGAAAGGATGAAGTTTAATTAGATTTTAGTTAAGCTGGAAATTGTTTAGGCTTAAGCTAGACGTTTATTCGCAGATATTCGAATTGAGGAATGCAAAGGTTAACGATGATTTTTTAATAGGGAAAGGTACCATAGTCGTAACTCCTAATAATTACGCCATTCTACGGGATCGTTTAATGGCATACATAAGCCCAGCAATATTTACTTTGATATACATTTTTCGGAATCGTTAATCTCCGTCGAACTAGCGGCGTAGTTGTTAAGGATTTAACGGCCGCAACGTAATCTACGTTTTATGCATTCAGCGAAAAATCCATAGCATAAAGGAAGGATCATAAAGATCGTAATCTGTTATCGTATTTCGTTCCTCTAAATCTGTGCCTCTTGTATTTTCATGGGTCGATTATACAAATTAAAAAAAAAGATGGAAAAGAAAAAACCAAAAAAAAGAAAGAAAAAATATCACAACCATCAAATATATTTGTACATAAATTATTTCAAAAAAAGCAAAGGATTATTTCTATTTGAATTTCAACTATGGAGCACTTTCAAATTGCCCAACACCGCACAGAATAGTGTTTCAGACATCACGTAGCGCGCACATGGAACAGATGCTGGTAGACACCATCCGCAACACATAGATTGTCTCTACATGTAATGTCGTTATTATTATAGATTGATGATCGTCCTAGATTATTGATTAAGCAGTTTAGTGCGTACTACCCAATTACCGATCGGAGTACATACCAATAAATCAAGACCACGATATACAGGTGCGAAGCCAATTTGTACGCTATCCCTTCCAGTTCCTACCCCATCTTGTGCTAAACCTAATCGTCTCACGGTAAAGCGAAGATGACCAAAGTTTCCGCAATAGTACTCACGGAGTCGGCACGATAACATCGTTTCCAACCGTGTTTTCTTCAAGTCAGACCCAATAACGAACGGTGTAAACTGCAATTCTATACGAGAACCGATCGTTATCGATGGAAAGTTTGCTCGTAGATATACGGTTGTTAATTGCCTCTTTCAGAGTCCAGCAGTTCGAAACTGGTTCGCCGTTGCAAGATTACGGATCTAAAAAAAAAAATCCGGAGCCCAGGAGAAATCGAGAATACTATACTGTTGCAATTTTCAGACTCAAGTGCGATGCAATACTTCAAATGACCGTGCGCGGAATTTCAATAAAAGTTTCCGTGTAATCAAGGAAGAGTATATTTATTACTTTTTAAATAATATAAAGACAAAAAATTGATGTCGTTACAGATTTTTTTATGTAATACATACATAACATGTTCGTAATGCAAAAGAATGAATTTTGAGGGAAAGGATTAAATCTAATATGAAAATGGCAAACAAATTATTCACTATAGTTTTCCAAACGAAAGAGTATCAAAAATCTGCTGATACAACTGATGCTTTAAAAAAGGTGCCTAAAGGTGGTAAACGGAAAACCAATTAAAGGTCACTTTTTGGATTCCACTTTTGGAAACTGCACGCGTTCTATCCCCTTCGATGCGAGTTAAATGAATAAACCACAATCCGATTTTGTGATGCGTCGGGTACGATGGACATAGCGTGAGAGAGAGAGAGAAAGAGAGAGAGAGCCGTGGACCGACCTTCGATTAGTCACCGAGATCACGAGAATTTTACAATGTTAGAATTTCAAAATGTTCGTTAGTGCGGCAATCCCAAATTCGCGATCGCGAATTTTTGGTACACTTGTTCGGTCTGACGCTTCGCGTGGCAGGATTCGCGCAGGATTACCAGAGTGGATGTGCTCTCCCTGTTCCTGACCGAACTTTCCGCGCGATAATGTGGGAAAAGCTGACGTTAATTTCACATTGAACACGCTAGGACGCGTAATTGTTATCGCCTGGCCAACCAGACCATTTTCAATTGTATTATCGGAGGGACGAGTATTTTTGAGAAAATTGACGCTCGTACTTTACCGATATCGAGCTCTTGGTGCAGTTGCGGAAATTAAAGAGAATGACGTATTTGTGTTGATAATTAATTAATTTTTTATTTAATATTTAATTTAATTTAGTTAATTTAATTCGTTCAAAATTCAGAAGGAAATTAGTAAATTTGATAGCAGTTAAAAAATGATTACGTATAAAATAGTAGAGAATAGAATAGAAGGTTATTGTTACTAGAGTGATCATATAAAAATAATATTGAAAAGGTAAAGTGTGCATTCGCATTTTTTTGTAATTATTAACTTCTTCCTGTACAATGTAATTAATTTTGTGCCATCAGATTATGTGTATTTCGATTTGTACTCGGTGGAAAATGTCGAGGATGATGCTTCACCTGTTTTAACTAATAATACTTGCTGCGAATTGAAAACAAGTTGTAATTAACTCGAAGTACTAGTTTAATTAGGCCATATCTTCATCTCCGTTATACAACACCACTCGATTCAAGTTTGTCATTATTGAATTTTACAAATTAGCAGACACCGGAGTATCAAGTGTCGTTTTATAATTTTCTGGAATAATCATCTGTCGCGTAATGTACACACCACAATTAAAACTGTAGTTACAAAAGCTTTAAATTCAATATTTGATCTCTGTAACATTTTTGTCTCAAAGTAAATGTAGGATTTCATTACGTCTATGACTATCATATTAAAATTAACATATGAAGTAGTCATTAGAAGGACCAGGTCAAATCTCTGGAAACATTACAGAAAGATCTCAAAAAAGGAATTAGCTGAAAATTCTTAACGATGCTATGCAGGAAGTAACTTCGTACAAACAGCGATTCAAAAATTTTTAAGACAAACTAGCTTTTGCGTCATGTACAGTAAAAGGATCAAGACACAAGTAATCAGACGTCAGCGATGGACCACTTTCGATCGCAGTCGGGTCACAATGGTTTTTTAAGAACTTTTGAGAAAGGTCAGCCAGTAACGATTATCGACCGGCAACTTCGAGCTTATCCAGGAAGGTAATAGCCAACAAAGGCCATAGGAGCGTTGCCAGTAATCCGAGATTTAAGACGACTCCCGATTCTACCAAATCTACAGCCTTATCTGTGATCGATTAAAATGTTATCTCCGTTGCTCTCCATCGTTTGTATTTCTACTATTGCTAAAACCATTTTTGAGACCATCTACCATGAGAATTACATCGTAACATTATACCTTGGCATACATCTGAAACGCAATGATCGTCCGATACGCATAATCGAGACAACCGTAACTAAAGATAAAATTTTACCTACGAAATATATTTCAAAATCAATTAGATCGTCGCAAAGGAACAATTATCAAGTTGCTGGAAGCTTTATTCGGTCAGGTGCGGTTTCAGTTCGGTTGAGTAACGTGCTTCAACTTGTTGATTTACAACGGCAACCACGAAATTGTGGTTCCGAGGTGTTCGAGCTCCCTCGGTGACCCATCACTTTCTAATGGCCATCCTAAAACTCCCAAACACCGATGCTCTGTTGTTCTCGCCGTTAGACTTGTGCTGAACGAACTCGCGAATCCTCCGAGCACTGGTTGTTGCTGTTGTGAAAGTTTCACGTAGCGCGATTTTCTCGTCGAGGCTATTATCGATCCGACAGATTTTTCTGTAGCCACGTGGAACAACCACGAAGTGAATAGACGTGGAACATAAAGTACTCGCGTGCTCTGTTGTTCATTTAGCCGCGATAGCATGATGAAAACGTCTATGAATATTTAAACGCCGTAACGTTATATGGGTTTCCACTTTATTCTATAATCGTTCGATCAGTTCAATAACGTTTGATCGTGTTCTCGGTGTCAAAACGCGGCGCGAATTAGCTATTTTACAAGTTAATTGCAAACAAAGGCAGGGATAATTGGGTTAAACGACAGCGTTATGCTAAAATCGTTGACTCGTTATTAGAGCAAGTTCTATATTATGCGGGAAAGTTGGTATACGAGTTGAATATAGCAGAAACTTTTCCATTTTTCCTGGTTCACAGTATACTTTGGCACTCCTAAAACTAGGACTTATTAGATTATCAATGCTAATTAAGGCGTTAATGCGAGTTTTATACGTCGGTGAGGATGCGACGCAGACGAAAGGACGAAAAAGAAGTTTCTAGTATAATTTAGCCCAGTTTTAAGTGGTGTCGTTCCATTATTTTATATACACCGAGCCGTCGAACTTCGAGCGTCGTCGTGGCTTTTCTACTCCGATAATATTCGATAATGGAGCGGGTCGATTAATTATCTTAAACCTCCGTTCGCTAAAGTCAACGAGAAACTAAATTGAGTTTTGAACCGAAGTCTTCAGATATAACCGAACTCTATTCTGCTGGATAAAGGATAGTTATACAATTAACTTCGGCATACAGCTCGATCATTAACGAGCATAATTAAAAAATAATTGATTCTTTGTATTCAAATACTAATTTTGTGTATTTCGGCATTCATTTCTTCGATTTCTAATTGCTATACCAGTTTATTAATTAAATTCCGTGACTCATAGAGAAGAATAAAATAGCACATATTCTAGAACTACTGGTGAATTTTCATTTTATACTATATGGACCTGTATTTATTTTATATTTCAGACTCCCATATTAATTTTAGCTATTTAATTTAGATACACTAATCAATACACGGATGCTTGATTTATGACAAGTTTAAACTACAAAGATATATAAAATATGTAAAATAAAGTACCCATTACAATATTTATTTAATATTTTTTCAATTGAAGGGATTGCTGTAGTAAGAAGGCAATTTCGCTTCCAATAATTTGAATAAAACATCAGAAACCGACTTAAAATCAGTTAAGATAGATTAAGATCACTCTCGATTGGTGTTACCTCCTTATTGTTGTAAATCTTAAAATTCTGTTCATAAAAATATGAATTTCCACAATCTGCTGTCAACTAAAGTCGCATCCAAATATCGTTATCCAATGACGAAAGAAAGGATCCGAATTTCACACAACGCACGCGAAAAACAGCAAAGGTACGCAGGGGATTTGATTACTCACAGTTAATGAGATGTAAGCTTCTTGGCCTGACTCGGCTCCTTTTTGCCCTGCAGTTGACAGACTTCATCAGAGATACGCGGAACTGCAAACTGCACTTTACCACGTTTTGCAATTCGCTTAGCATGCAGCTCCGCATTGCCATCAGCCGACTCCGCTTGTGTCCTGTACTTCTGTCTTCCGTCTTCTCTCGCTCGAATTTCATCTCCCATCCTCCCTTTTCCCCGCGTGCAAAGCAGATTAAACGAACGAACCAAATTGAGGTACTTAACTCGTCAGAAAGCAGCCAGGTTGGGACACGGGGCAGGGGAGGGGGTCTGAAAACGAAGAACCGAGCGAGACAGCGAAAGATTAGGCAGAACTGTGCTTTTAAGTCGAGCTGCTTTATTAATGGATTCATCTGGCGCTCAAAACTCCGATGTCTTGTCCTTTCCAATCAAATGAGCCATGGGAAAGAATATCAGAAATCGCTAAACCATGCCAGTTGCTGTTTCGGTTTGGCAAGTAGATTTGGGAGATTTTTCAAAATATTAAACATTCAGGCGGGATTCGTACATTCTCAGTCCTTTCATACATTTTCCAATCTAAATAAATGTAATATTAGTATTTTCTCTTAGGTTTCCTATATCCTATTGCGATAAAGAAGCAGCTAAATAATTATGTCCAAGACGTTCTAGCGAAATCGACGAATTTGGACGTTACTTAACAGCATCAATAATTCCATCAAGATCGTCATGTTTTTGCACCTGATTTTTCTACTTTCGAACTGACTTTCTATGCGAAACGATTTAGTGCAACTTTCGATCGATCGTCATTGCCCGGAATCGCGCATCAACCGAGGCACAACCCTTCGTTGCACATGAAGATCGCGCCTACGATCAGCGGAAACTTTTCCCTGTCTTTTGTCTTCCCCCGATTTTAGATCGCGTCGTGCGGTTAAATCGCACCCGCCAACTCCACATAAATCCCCATCTCCGGCTGTTTCACCCTCTTTGCTTTCTTCGAGCAGCCTTTCGACCTTTCTTCCCTTCTCATCGCACATCAGACACTCTTCTTCACCCTCCGTTGAAAATCATAGCGAACGTGGCGAAGATGAGCAGCAAGCTAGGTCATTACCGTCGAGAACGCCGCCATAAGATATAATTGAACGGAATCCCTCTCTATTACGAGCAACCATCGTGCTCGCGAGCCCTCCTCGCGCCCTTTTCTTAGCTCTCGCTCGTTTACGTGAGGTAACTCGAACGGGGATGTTTTCGCTTTGCCCCGACCGTCTAGCTTTTTCAGACGTTTCCCCGTTTTCACGTTCGTACGACGTCCCGAAACTGTACCCGTGTATCGTATTTGTCAGGCGCCGCGAAAAAAGGGGGCGAGTCGACATTTCGTATGTAAGCCGCATCCCCGCCCCCTAGCTACGAAATTGTGGCGATTTATTATCGCCCCTTTGCTCGAAAAGTGGCCCTCAACTGCGGTCGAACGCAACTATACAGGTCGTAACGCGGAGTTACCTACCTTGATGGATATCTTTGGTATTTTTCCTCCTCTCTCTTTTTCCCCTTTTCTCTTTGGATATTTCGTACTTCCTCCCTCTTGCTGATGATCGTTGGGATCGTTAGGACGAGGAAATGTCAGGTTTCGTGATTTACTAGGGGGAGAAGAGAAGAGCAGAGCAGAGCAGAGAGAGAGAGAGAGGGAGAGAGAGAGAGAGAGAGGGAGAGAGAGAGAGAGAGAAATGTTCTCAAAAGAGAAAATGCGTGGGCCGTGGATAGCGTGGGTAATTTTGTCTACTTTTGTGGAAATTCGTGGTAAAAAATGGAACGTATTTCGGCGGAGCGCTGACGATGTTAGCTTTTTGCCGAGCATTAAGTATGGAAATGCGATGGACGGGCTGCGAAATACGTACCTAGTCCTTAGTTTCATTCATCAAGTCGCGGTGTTTTATTTTTGGTAAGAGGGATACTTCCAAATTCGTATCGATACGTTCTTCGACTAATTTTTAGAAAACCATAAACAAAGGCAACTAGTCCTTTGATAGAGTATATCTATAATTGTATAACCAAGGAGCATCAAATCTAAACTCATCGAAAAGAAGTAAATAAGCCACGAACAGCTTTTCATATGTCAATCCATTTGAAAGTCCCGTCGACGATAATAGGATTAAAGTTCAGTTTAACGTTTAAGGATTAATTATCGCTAAGTGTAAACCTTGAGGATTGACGCGTATTCCGAAAACGGCAACGAAACTCCCATCGAGTTTGCACTACCATCTACAAGTGGCTTTTTCATCGACTCATTTTGCGATCGAAGACTTTCGAGGAAAAGCACAAGCTCGGCAAACTGTAGAAACTCGACAGAAACGACAGAAAGGGGGACGTTCGAACGACTTCGCGGAAGTATCTTTCCGCCCCGTTTGGCGTGACTGTTCCCATTGTCCCGCGTTGATTATGAGCAATAATGAGACGTCCTGGTTCCTTAATCAAGCCAGCAAGGCCCGGGTCTTCGAATTGTCGAATCTCGAGCGTGATTCTCGATTCAGAGGTTCGCTCCTGAAATAATGAGTCTCGCAATCAGCTCCCTGGGAAATGTTTACGCTGTAATTACTAGCGCCGCCAACCAACGAACGAGTCAGCTGTTAGAAGGGGGTGCCCACGGTTCACGTACATACGTAAGCGAGCAGAATCCGCGTATATACGAAGCTAGAACTTGAGATAAATTCAACGACCAACAGAGACACAGGGAAATTCCTTTTCGCCTGAATTCGAACTGTTCGCGTCTTCGTCTTAACGGATTCCACTGTAACGACGGTAATGAACGGGAACAAGGGCTGAGCAACGATACGGTTTCGTCGTTCTTGAATTTTAAATGACTCCTCGAGATTGCTCGGTTGTTAATTTCAGCGGCCTTTGTGATCGCGAACTTTGTGGTTGGGATTTAAGCGTGGATATACATTGAAAAACGAACAGAGGCGTCGAAGACGCCCTGCCGCGTGACTCTTGTTAAATCGAAGATTTGAAAGAGGGACGAAACGAGGGAGCAATCATTTTCTTTAGGGTTGGTGCTCAATTGTAGTAGGAGATTTTATAAGTAAATTGCTTTTTTATCCTGCAATGTTTTCTTATGCGCTTTCGTCTATTAGGAATATGCATATATTATCTTTATCTGATAAATAAGAGAAGTCTGCTAAAACCTAAAAGAAGCTACGCAGAAATGTGTTAAAAAAGAACAAAGAATTCGACCACCCTTGTAAGAAAAAGAATAAAGAATTTTATAAGATTTATACAGGGAAATTACCCCCGAAAAAGGGAAGAAGTTCTAAAAAGAAATGGAAATTATGTTTCGTAAAGGATACAGAACGAAAACTATGAATCACGACCATACTATCAAATAAAAATCTTTGAAAACAAATCTGAATTATTTCAATCTAAACAGAAAAAGTTGGAAGGCAATTCAGTGGCGTGTGCTCTCAAATAAATCAGCGATGCGTAGAATTAAAAGAAGGCGCAAGCTGGCACGCATCTTCCGATCCATAAATCGCGCGATCCTCGATAAAACAGTGCGCTTTCCGAAGTTTCACGATAGTCCTAGATCCCGGGAGCAGGCAGCACACTTTCTTACGAGAAAATCGACGACATGACGCTCCACGAACTTTTCCACTTTCTCTTACGTCGGGTGGGATCTCCATAAAAGAGCTGAATATAGACGAAAATCAACGGAGTATCTCTCTGTCAGATTTGTAAGATCATAAACTCCCGACTACGGTGCTCCTTTATCGCGCCAACCGTTCTTACTCTTTCTTCCTCCCATCCTCGTTCCACCCTTTATTTCTTTCGTCTATCAGTTTTCCTCGCTTTCCTATCTGGACGACAGCAAAAGTTTTATTATGAAACAATAAAATATGTGAGAATCCAAGTTAGGCGAAAAGCCCGTGCACGCTGGGCTAGCTTTGATTTACAGCTAAAGTTTTATCGTATCGGGCCAGAAGAAAGAGTGGTTGCAGTCTAAGCCGATAATATTGCGCCTTGCATTTTACATTAAAAAGTTGAAAGGCTTCCTAACTCGTCGACGACATCGTCACGAGCTGCTCGAAGAACAGGCAAGAGAAAAGTGGAACGCCAAGAGTTTCGCCTTAACTGGGCTACGATCCCTGTTTCATTATCTCCTTTGAATACTTCGCATCTCGAACGAGTCGCGAGCCTGAATCTCTCTCGTATGAAGTTTCGGTTCGGGCAATTCATTGAATGGGATTGGATAACGATGGTATCTCGCAATTTTGATAAGTCGAAATTACTGTATTCGTTTCTTGTTAACTGACTTTTTATGTAAGTCGTAGAATCTTCTAGTTTTCTACGTGTAATTTAATTTTGATTGGGGAAGTTGCTGAAGTTATGGAGTATACTTGAAATTCAACATTATTCATTTTCACCGCACCAGTTCGGTAATATATCTAAAGGTTTATTATTGATTCTTTTTTAGAAATCTGTGTGTATATTACCATATTCTGATTTATTACATCATTCTTAAAAACTTGGAACATTTTTGCTGGAAGCAGAGAAGTCGTATCGCTATTTTCAGTTTCGCTTTTTTCTTTAATATACTATGCCCGTGAACATATAGAAAATATAAAGTAAAATCAAGCAGAACGATGAATCAGTTATCCAAAACTCTCAATTCTTTGGCTAATGGAACGTAAGAAGTAACTTAATCCAATTCTCACAAAAACGTATATTTCTATCGGAACCATTCTCGCAATCCGAAAAGTACAACTCAGTGAAAGCCGTTATAAAATTACATTTCCAAAAAATATTCAGGATTAGATAAATTATTGGGAGCCGACTGGACTGTATTTTCTCCAATTCCTTAAATGCAAAGCAAGGGGATATATTTAATCAAATTCGTGTCTTTGATTTTCATCCACTTCTCTCGCAGGACGAAGTAAAACATTAACATTAAAGCTGAAAATGGTGAACCGCGCCACGTCACAACGTGATTGATCGTCTTGCAGTTCGGTTCATCAGATTTATCAGCAAGACTATCGACGGCATGCATGTTTTTTTGCAGCATCACGAGATTGCAGGCGTACTTTCTATCCTCTTTTGTCCCCTCCTTTCTCGACCAGTTATTACCAGGCTCTTGGTGTAGTGAAAAACACGTTGGTTTTCAACGAGCGAATTGCGAATCGAACGTAGCGTCATATAACTTGATTACGTCGCGTGGAAAGTAAAGTAAGAAAGAAGCAGAAGGGACAAGGGATGAAAGGTAGGTAAGTGGCCGAGAGGGTTGCAAAAGAAAGCCAAATACCCAGTTCAATTATCGATCGGTGCTGAGGATTTCTTTTCTCCTTATTTCTTATGTATACTCAATCTATCCCCTCTCCTCCTTCTTTTTCTGATTTTTCAAAGTGGAAAAGGAAGCTGAATTCAAAAGTTGTTAGTTCTGAGTACGAGCATTACGCTGTTTTCCCAATCTTGAAAGGAGTACTTCTGCCGGGGCAGTGTCTTTTATCCTTGGTATTAACTAAGTTACTCGATGTGACGAGATTCTGTCAATGATTGAATTTGTAGAGGTTGAAGGAACCTAGGTAATTGTGTTAATTCGAAATGCTTTATAAATGTCCCTAGTGATTAAAGTAACGAGGAAATCACGTTTTCAGAGGAATCTTTATTTGTGAGAGAATTATAATATAAAATTATAACGAGTAGATTTGAGAAAAATGTAATGTAGAAGGTTCTGTCCTTTATGAAGTTAATACAGTTAAACTAGTAAGAAAAATGTCATTAATACACGTAGTTGTAATATGGTCTTTTAGAGTTTGTGAATAATAGAACGGAAAGAGGTAATGATAATTAATAATCACTTTTGTGCGTAAAATTAAGATACGGTATTGTTGATATCAGGATCCAATGCAAATCTGAAGGACACGTTATACGAAAAAAAAAGAAAATCCATGAAATATATAAATCATTCATTTCACAACAGACCAGCAAGAAGGAATCGTGGAAACGAGTAATGATCATGAGCGGTAAGAGCCTCCGACGAAAAAAGAAATATTAGGTGCGTGAGAACGATGAGAAAGCGATGGTGAGGGAGCGAGACCAAGTCCATAGGGGATTTCAAACGTAATAGAGGCGGATACTCTAGCAGCACGCATTATTCTCGTTACGGGACTGAGGCTGAGGTTTATGGCGTGGATGGTTATAGTCCGTGATAGCGGTTTATGTCCCCAACGTCACTGCTTTCCACAGCCTTTCGAAAGTCCAGCGATGCCGCGAGTTAACCCCCTCTTTTCGTCGTTGCCAGCCTTCTTCCTGCTCTTTCCTTTTCGTCGTGTCTCAGCCTGTTCATCGTCATTTTTCCTGTATTATCGCCGTCACTGCTGCAAGTCATAGGGATATCCTTCCACTATGTGGCACAATAAAACGGAGGACTATCGATCGTTACCCGCAGACCCCTATACGACGTCGCTCAATGCGTTCGTTCACGTAATCGAGGACGTGTACAATTTTTCTCCTTCCCCTTCTGCTCGTTATTTTATTACCGGTCGGAGGGAGATCGTCGAGAAAGTTACGCCGCGCTATCATATCGACTTACGAGCCGAAGAAGTCGTGAATCGTTGAACGGTTCCGCTAGAAATCCTTTTAGCACGCCTCATATCACATAGTTAGTACTCGAACAAACGATATGATAAAGCAAGGAAGCGAATTGTACGTGGTTGAAATTATGTCTTAATTATTCCACCTACAGAAAACAACCCACGCAACGTTAAGCAGAAGGGTAACAGAGTGGTTTACAGCG
The DNA here is from genome assembly GCF_014825855.1 of Bombus pyrosoma. NCBI lineage: Eukaryota > Metazoa > Arthropoda > Insecta > Hymenoptera > Apidae > Bombus > Bombus pyrosoma. Next base: position 751,268 of record NC_057771.1, on the reverse strand, counting down.
AAACGTAGCAAATATACCGTGAAAATGGCGAGACTTTGTGTAGCGTCGTTATTATTCGCGATCATTGGCGTCGCGAAACTAATACCCTGCTCGTAATTCACGTAATTTACGTTATCAATTGGCGCGAGTCTGTACAGGCTCGTGCCATACCCTCACCCACGGATACGGATCATTGATAATTTTTTCCGCTTCGTAATTTCCGTGCTCACCCGCGCCGATAAAATGCTCGTACATATTAAAGAATTATAGGGAGTATCGAATAATAAAAGCGTGCGCCTAAGCACTGTGCCGATTATTAATTACTCCTCCTCTCTCGGCCTGACTATGGCCCCCAGCTAAATTACACCGTGCCCTCTCTCCAGGGCAAGTGATAAATCAGCGCCGCCGATGGCCGACGTTGTTTTTCGTCCCATCGAAAACGATTAAAACCCTGGTCCCCGGATTATGATTGGTGCTCGCAATAAACCGGTGGCATAATTCCCGTGCTTACCGGGATTTCTCGTTTCCGAAGATATTCCTACTCGAAACCAGGAAGGATCGATGCGGGTGAGACTAAGGCTGCGTTCTCACCGTAGCGACAACAAACATATTTCTGTTGCCTGTCGTTGCTGTATGTTTCAAACAATACCCAACAAAGTATCGACTTGCAGATAGCTTTTGTCTACGCTGGGGCAGAGTAATGAAAGGAGCATTTAAGTTTTGTTTCGGTTTCTAAGCGACATTTGTTCCTAGCAACAAGTGTCCACACGCAATGCGTTGTGAAACAACCAGCAAACTATAAACGAAGGAACGTTTATTTCCTTTGGGACGTATTGGCGTATATCTTTTACTTTATTTGATCTTTATGAAGGAAAGCAGGCAACAAGCAGCAATTTTTATTACGGACAACGGAATCATAAAGAAACATTGGGAGGAACATCGAGTGACAATCATTAACTTTTTCAAGACACATGGAACATTAGGGAAAAGTTGATCGTGTATGCTTCAATGAGGACGCAGCTTAACGAAATGCTAGACTCATTGTCGATCTTCCCTTCTCCCTTGGCTTCTCTCGCCCTTTTCTGTCTATGCATCCCTGACCAGTCTCTTTCTCCAACCTCTCTCTCGCTCTCTTGTGGAGGCGTCTTCCTACCAGCATCATTGTAACAGCCCGTAGGGCGGCATTACATTAGGCCATAGTGGCCGCAGTAATCTCAGCTATGTGTATCCATTTAGCCCTGGGCACGTAGTACGGCCTATCCAGTGTAATCCGAGCTTAATTGCCCGCCGAATCAATGCCATCCCCCGTATCCCCCCTTTTCGTCTCTCTTAGTGTTGCCGTACTACCCCCACCTGCTACTTATTACGCATTGTGTGTTGGGTTATATATATGTATAGTGTTTGTGAAAGCCATGCTACGATAGGAAGTAGCTGGTATTTTCGAGAGTTAATTGGAGAATTGATGGGTGTGATGCCCGGGAAGAATATTTCCGTGAATGTGTAGTTGTCTCGTTAATTATTCCATGGGATGTAGACGCTGTGGTTGTGTTAGAACAGCCAGGATGAAATAAATAATTTGTTTTACGAGATGCATATATGTAGTATCGGCAATGGAATATACTGTTATTATATCCTGATATTTGTTATTTATTTGCGGATTGTACAAATATAGACAGAAAAACGATGGTAGATTAACATGAACTAATCGCAATAACACGCTACAATTTAGACAACTCTCAACACAACGGATCCAACGTTCTCTCTCACGCGGACCACACTCTCTCGACAACGCTAGCAGCACTATATCGACAACGCAACTCGCACTCTTTGACTTCTCGACTTATTCTCTCCGACTTCCAAACTAAAACTGACTCCTCTCGCATATCTTTTGTTTTTCCGTAGACCCATCACGTACGTGTTCCGCAACCGCTCATGGCCAAGGCCACGTAGGCCCTTTTTACAAAACTATACGATTGAAGAACGCCTCGCCTCTCGCGACATTGTGGTTTAAAAACGCCTCGGCTCTCGCGACATTGTATGTGGTTCGCCAGCTAACTCCTAGGCCTTATGTCCGCGATACTACATATATATAGAATGTTTTATAGATTTTGTAATGATTTATAGAAAAAGATTTATGTTTAGGAATGTTATGTTGTGTTTTGAATAAATATGATAAGAGAATATGACATAAATAATCGAGAAGATTTATGTAGGAGTGAGTTTCGATATTGCGTCCTAAAACAATAATTTGTGAAATATTAAAATAATCATGTGTGGAGAGAACAATCATCAGAGATGGTTACATCAAGATCAGAGTACGATCTACTCTGTTTATAAATCCCAAAAAATTCTCTTCCCTAGTATAACGCCAGAAATGTCTAATCTGAACATATAAATATATCTATATGCTTTACATATGTAAATAATAACAATTAAATTTCAGTAAAGATCGAAAATAATTTTGCCAGAAGCAATGGAATAATTTTAGTAAATACAAAAATAAATTTTGTCGAGTTCTAATGTTAAATAGCTGATCGTACACACGATCACGTGAATCTTAGCACCCCAAGATTACTGCGATACTTGTTGCCGAGTGAAACGTCGACAAATGCAAAACAACACCTGTTGCAGTAATTAATACGAAGTTTTATCAAGATATGGTAACATTTTTACGGAGCTGGCTTATATAATTGCGCTTGCCCTATACTCGGTAACATTATTAGCAGGGAAAGCGGGCGCTGATTAAAAACGTGGCTTAAGGTGATGTTAAGGATGGTCGTTAACGTCTCCGCTGATATACTCAAGAGGCACGGACGAAGATGGTAACAACCCCTTCGGGTGATGCGATCCTTTAAGCACGATAATACTCAGAGATGAGCTACCTGACGTACCTGGGGGAAATTATCGAATACGTACTCGATAATGGAATCAATCCCATCCGAGCAATCGAATACGGATACGGATACTAAATTGCGATCTATTCTGATCGATTGAAAAACGATACACCTGAAATAACACGTGCATTGGCGAATATATTACGTAATTACTATTATTTAGACTTCATTGTAAATTCTACCACATTTTGCTCTCTGAATTTAACCTTCAACTACAGCAACACTTGTCGAATTTTGATGTCATTATCACATTCTAGTGGAAAATTTAACAAAAATATTACCAAAATATTACTAATTTCATTTTAACGCATTTGATTCTAAAACTCTTAAGAAGACAATGAAAATAATAAATATAAGAAACAAACTAAATTTTCTCTTTTTCAAAACAATCAATATCAGAAGCATATTTGCTAAATCGTAAACTTGCGAAATCACACAAGAGGAAAGTAACAATGTACTATATATAGATAGCAAATTCCAAGCACGACTATGGAGGCGAAAGAAGTATACAGTACCTTTCGGAACTTGACCTTAGTCGCGGTCAGGTTTTTCGCGAAAAAGTTCGTAATCCGTAGATCTTTGAAGACGACCCCGAGTTTATCGCTCATAAAACGAAGGAAATGAATAAAAGCGCCAGTAAAAGACGGAGAACTGTATCGTGGTGGTCGTACACGGCCATGTCTCGGTTCATCGTTCTCAGTTTGTCATCGTGCGGCGTACATGGTTCACCGCGAACCACGTATAATTCTTAAACATCCATAAACAATAAATAAGTGCCGTTAAAGAAAACAGCGTAACAGCGTTGTTGACATTCGCACGGTCTCCTGGTGACTTACATACACGAGTCCACGAACATCTAGCAATATTTCTGAACGCCATTATATGCATATATGTCGGTAACAGAATCGGTTGTTAACTTTACAGCCGTTCAATCTAAATACAAATAACCTCGGTCACCTAGTCAAATGGTTATTTCGATATTTTTGTTATTTGTTGACAATTATATTTTGCGTTTTGAATATTTGATTTGCGAAAACGGGCAAACAAAATGAATCGGAGCAGTGGCTCGTTCGGAAAACAACGAAGCCGAGTGAATTGAAAAATAAACAAACTACGATGACGTTACTGTTGATTGTATTGCTCAGGCTATCGTTTGTATTCATGATTGTTATTTTGGTTGGCTAGTAGGGTAGTTTCGAATCTTATCAGACGAATTCCTAAATTTTGTTCAAATTATTAGGCCATTCAAGAACGTGTCTCGAGAACGTATTTTTTAAAATTAAAATAAACATAAATCTGTCGATGATTAATTAACGGTGCGTTTTCTCTCAATTTGTACAAGACTGTTTACCACCTGTTTACTAAACTTCTTATTACGCATTCTTTATAAAAGTTTCAATGTTTTGATCTCAGCTCTAAAAGAAGTTTTGATATATTCTATTATTAAACGCGTTAATATAAATATTCGGAAGGGTGGATTTCCCATTCATAATTACTTCCAACACGCTATCCATTAACGAAATATATTACTTTTTTCCGAAACACCATTACCACAAAATAAATGACCGGGGAACTGAAAATTTTGGGGAAAGTTGCAAAGATGTATTACTATCGATTGAATTGCCAAGACTTATACGGTAGTCCGCCACATCAGGGATGCTTTCAATTAACCCTCTGCGCAGCCAGTGACGGACAAACTGGAATTTCACCCGTTTCTTGCCTCACTTTGACAAATGGCTCTCCTCTGATCAACCCCTTCCACACCCATCCCTCTCGCTTTGGCCACCACCTCTTCACCCTTGAGAGGAAGGGGTTGCGTTCGAGGCGTATACTACGTAATATCGTCTGCGTAACTCCGTGTGGGGAATTCGTTTTCCCTCGGTGGCGCAGACGCGCCGCTTCTCTTCTCTTCGGGTTTTTTTCACGTTTTAAAATCGTGTCGACGGTATTTCAGGCAACTCTCTCTCTCTCTCTCTCTCTCTCATTCACTCTCTCTCTCTCTCTTTCCCCTAGCGAATTGGTATTCGCGCCCATGCTCCGGCGAGAGTATTCGCTAATTAGCGACATTCATTCGTCACCGCTGACAGACGGAGTGATTACGTCGTCTGCTGGAATCAGCGCGATTGGGCACGACCAATCTGTCCGTTTCTCGCGGCGGAAAAAAATTGCTTGGCTACTGTTAACCCTTCTAATTAATTTCCTGTTCTCTCCTCGTCGAATTTTTGATCTACTGAATGAAGGTTCGCTGCTTTGCAACCAGGCAAAAAGGAAAGATGGGCATGGGGAGGGAGAATAAAAAAATAGAAGATAGACAGAAGGGTGGACCGTGAAACGGCATTACATTATTCCCTTTGATGTCTGGTCCTTTGTTAACCTTAAATCACTTCAGGCCTGACAGCCATATAAGTTTAGTCGGAACGATTGATTTGACGAATTTTCAACCCTTCGATCGAGAGTAACCAACGAGGGAAGGGACAATTCTTATTTTTGACGTTAGAAAAGTAATCTTCTTGCGTGGATGAAATGGACAATCACATTTTCAGACCACTGTATGAGAGGATTATGTAATTAACCCATATTTTTGGTGTCTTATGGCTACGTCACGTAGTAGAGGAACGACGAGATGGAGATTATTTCCTTTTGTAAGCCGTAGTTTCAAAGCTCTTATAGTCCTTGTTGAATTACGTGGTAGAATCCTGAACCTCTTTTTTTTTTGACGATATGAAGCTCGTGAACTTTGGTAGAAATTTTTAATTCTTTAAATGGTTTCTTAGGAAAAGACCAAGAATAGCTCATTCGTTTCCTGTAGTTTACTTTCAAAACCCAAATATGAAACCAGCAATTCAAAAAAATCGATGCTGAATTAGCTGCATGTTGTAACAAATTAAAAGCTCGCACGCGGAACGTAACACGGGGGCAGTTAACGGCGAAGCGTTCGATATTAACCGATATCAACCGCGCGGAAATATTTGTCGTGCGGATTACACGGGTTGGCTGTTGCATCGTCACAGCCGTCACGCGTCTTCAGACGTCGGAATTATTCATGGCTCCGAAGGAAACAGTCCCCGAGAGCAGCGGGCTACACGTGACTGAAATGCTCAGCCAAATTGAAATTCGGTCGTGCCACCTTCGGAGCGACCGTGTCGCAAATCTGGAACACGCATACATACATGTACAGATACGTACAAATGGACTATCCTGTTTCTGTTCCACGTGCATCCAGCCGCGACGCTGATGCATCGTGCAGCTCATTTAGCGAACGACGAAATGTCAACGATTAAATGTCAACCATGCGAGCTGTGCCTTCTGTTTTCCTTGCTGCGCTCCAGTAGGTAGGTTTTCTAACGTTTCCTTGAAAATTTGTCCTATTAATCTTGTTAGACTCAAGTTTATAGAAAAGTGACTTTGAAGATGGAAAATATTGTATTGTATTACATTGTCTTATTTTGTGACGTTCTAATTGTAAGTTGCAGAATTACGCTTAATATACCTGATCATAGTCTTTGCATTCTATTCTGCAAATAGCGCAATACAAATTTTTACAATATTGTCAGTAATTTAGAAATAGAATGAGAGAAATATATAAAACGAGTCACTATGTTGGAATAAAATTATTAAATCAATGCGAAATGTAAGATTTGTCTCTAACGTGCAGTAGAAATACCCAGAGAGAACGTTTTAGGGTGGCACGAGTGGTAAACTGTCAGGAAATTAACATTTTTTTCTATGCATAAAAGCTGCGGAAGTTAGCAGCTCAAAGGAGCGGAAAAGCCGTGGTTGATGCCACTTGTCGTCGACGCCGGAGTCGCCGACGTCGTTTCTGACGTCAATGATGCTCATTCATGTTGGTGTGACGTCCTTAAACCCACACAACAATTGCTCATTTTACCCGTATTCGCGTTACTATTTTCAAGCTTGCGTTTTAAAGCGATACGATTTAACAAAAATTCACAGTGTTGAAACAATTCGGTTAGCTTTTTCGAAGTTCACCGATCACTCCTATCGTTTTTTTCCATCTTGACGCAAAACTTCCTTTTTAAATATCGCATCCTTCTATGTTTTTCATTGAATCGGCTAAAGATATACGAGTATTTTACAACGTACCAGGCTGCTTTGCAAAAGATTAATATCGCCTTCATCCGCGATTAATTTGATTTAACGCTCGGCTACCGCTGCACTGTTTCGCGAAAGTCTCGACAATAGCTCGCACATACAGCTGTGTTAACAATGTGAAAGTTAAATCGCTTTAACTGTTCGAAAAAGTTCTGAAAATGAGCAGTTCGGAATACCTTTGTTCGACGTGCATCACGTACACTAAATATTTCGCATAATCGCATTGTTCGCGTCTTTTATAATTAAGCACGTTCAAAGTGATAATGCGATTCCGATAAACGACCACAATTTCCGCTTTCTATTAATTTCCCCAACTAATTCCTAAATCGAACTCGAATAATTCAGTATTTTATTTGCGCGATGCCGATTTTCTCCACCTCTTTTTGCGCCTCAAGCGGTGCACATTTAATTAAAAATACATTCGACATCCGAATAAGTAATTGGAGTGACATCTTACTAGATGTATATAATAGAGCATAAATATGTGAATATTTCTGCAATGCGATTCTTTTTAAGCTATATGACATCTATTCTCATATATACGAAACAATAACCCAATCAATAAGCATCCCATCACAGATGACTCCATAAAATAATATCACGCGTCTCTTCTATTCGCATTCTACAACTACATATGGTATTCAGTAACCTCAACTGTTAAGTGGATTTATTTATTCTTTTAATCTACATGTAATTCTGTTAATTCCTGTGCGATATAAAAGTGCGAAGTTTACATACACCAAAAATAGAAAACTAAAGGACTATGCTGTTCGTGAGAAGAAACCTGAAACCATCCAGATGACATAAACCGGAGAGATGTTCAGGAATAGAGATCGGACAGTATTTCGCCTTGTTCTCAGTACCATTTCCGCCTTGAGTGGAAGGACACAACTGGGAGAGAGTGTGAGAAAGATGAAGAGAGACAGGAGAGAATAGTGGGAGCACGTTCGATCGTGTTTCCTAACCGTGGCACCTCCAGATCCCGGGATTATGCGGAGCTGACACGAGACGTTACTATACGGCTCGACTGGCGATATACGTGGAACCGACTTGAAGGACACTTCAACGAACGTTACACGCCACTAAATCCTACAGGATCTCTGGGCCGTTCCCAAAAACCTTTGAATCCCTACTCCGGACATCGCAGTGGAAGGTCCAATGGTAACTCTACGAAACCGTTGTTTAAGTGGCTTAGTGTAAGTACCATGGAATATCCCGGTCTCTTTCAGCTAATTACTTTCACGGTTTACCTCCTGCTGACCTTTAATCGGAAACGCCTGGAAAATTCCGCGAATCATCCACGAATAATGTATCTCGACGATAATTGACTTTCAGATTGCTCTTATTTTCATGGAATTGCAAAGAGATTTGGATTATTAAACTCTAGGGAGATTTGCTTTAGAAAGATTTTCTCTACGACGTGAGATTCAATTTTCGTTACAAATTAAAAAGTAGATATAAAGGGAAGAACAATTAAAGAGGTTTGAAGAGTTTAATTTACATGAATTTTCTATTATTTCTTCAGTATAGATTCTTTACTTAAATGAGATTATGAGTTTGAATGGTTTGTGAGACTACTAAAAAGTGCTATTATTCGTAAAATCACGATTACATCATGGAAGAGGTACACCTACTAAATTTTTATCTATATTAAATTCCCTAATGGAATTGCACGATCCGTCCTACTTGCACGATACGTTCTCTGTTTCGCAGAAAACCCCTAGATTTCTTCAATTCGGCAAACCACAATAAATTGTACCTAAAGCTCATGATGCCAAATTGAATTTAAGCACATGACAAATTTTATCCAAGCTTTTCTACGTTCTAGAAACATTCAACCAAAATGAATAAACCAAAAAAGCAAAACGAACTTTTCAGTGTTTTAAAGCTCGACCAAAATTCCAGCAAGTTCACTACGCCTACTTAACATCGTTTATTCATTTTACTGGCTGAAAGCGATATACATTGTTCAAAAACAATAAGGGAAACAATAAGAGGAAAGAGTTATTCCATAAATGCTCGAGCAGCTGCTTCTCGCGGCAGAAATCGCGCGAAAAGCAGCCTGCGCATCTGACACGTTCCAATTCGACGTCACCGATCTGACAGCTCCAACTCGAAACGTTTCAATCGACACCCTTCGGGTTAGAATGCACGAAGTGCGCGTGCTTCTTCCACGTGTCCTCGTTGCCTCGAATATTCGAAAGCAAAAAGAGCTGAACGGTGAAATGGAAATCACTTCCGGTCCGCGTGGAACGTTTCTACGAGTGGCAAGATGGTTGAACAAACATCTTGTTATACGCTCGCTGCATATCTATGCGAACAAAGACATCGTAACCGCGAAAAAGCTTGCTAGGACGAGTGTTTGGCGTTTCCAGGCGCACCTATAAAATTCAATGCATGATTTCGACAGGTTATCATAAGCATATCGGTGCAACCTTCACGCGGAACAGTACAAAATTGGATTTTCATCTGAAATCGATTTCAAAGTGCCGATGCTGCTCGCAGCACTCGAATAATTTGTACGTTTTGTCAGTAAGTTTAATGGATTATAATTGACATCATTTTGGAATTTTTAGGGTTTCGTTGTATAGCTTGGAATGTCTTCAGTGTGTATTTTGTATGAGAGAAATGTGACATTTTGTGCTTTATTCGATAGATCAAGATTATATAATACTATCGAGCAAACACATTAATTTTTAATGCTGTTCTTATTGCATGATGTTATTCTGGGAATTTAAATTCTAAGATACTGAAAAGTTGATCACAATGGATATATTTAACCTAACTTAATAATACAATTAAAAATTTCATGCAAAATAGAATAAAGTTTCAGTGGGAAAGATTTTAAGTAGAATATCCCCCGCATAGGTCAAACCGTACGGTGATACTTTGATTAAAAACAACTCTAATACCTCGTGCCATCTTTTCTCATTTCATGAGACGTATTTCTATGCTTTTAAACATTATTCACATTAATAATAAAATATTTTACTAAATTTTGTATCTTTCAAATTGTAGTTATTGATTTGGATAGCACCATTTTAGTATATGAATAATTGATTGTATTATATTATACATAGTTTCTTTATAATATTTCGACAAAGAATACTCATTTGCAATTTAGAAAAGGTTTTTTAGAGCAGTGAAACACTGGCAGATTTTAGCAACCTTTTTCCTCATAACAGACCGCGTAAGCGTTCACGGAGCATTAAGCGAATCATTCAACAGCTGGCACTGGCGTCGGATAATTTATATCCGAGTATTCCAAGATGAAGTCCACAGCAGCGATGCGAATGAAAATTAATGAATTTTAATTAACGCAACAATATGGAAATCAGAATGAAAGACCAAACACACCAGCCAGCTCTTCCTTAAATTATCCGCCACAATAACGCTTCTATATTCGTGCCACTTTATGCGATTTGCGTCAGCAATCGCTCGTGTTCTAATATTATAAGAACAAACATGTTGTCTGCAGAAATAGCCAGAAATACTGCTCATTCATTATCCATAACAATTCACTTCACTACTTCTAAAATTACTAAAATACAGAAAATATTTAAAACTCCCAATATTTTTATACTCCTAGATTTCTAGGTTCTTAAATTCCCAAATTCCTACATTTTTAAATTCCTATTCCTAGAGTTGCTAAAATTATCAATAAAATTTTTCAACGAAAAATGGCGAGAGATAGAATTTGAACGCTATTGCTTGCGAGAATCTCGCATCAAACAAATTCTCAATGTCACGAAACAACGGGCATCAGTCAGGGATATTTAGCAAGAACATCACAATAAGGTGATACAGATTCACCTATTTCGGGTCCCGGGAGTCTGTCAAACAAAATGACGTCTGTATCGCTGTACAGAATATTGGTAGTTGAAGCCAGTATCACGGGCCAATCCAACGTCATTTAATATGTTTGTCGTGCAGGGGAGAGCGAATGTACCGCTCTCAGTTATGGTTTGTATGCGAATTACAGTCGGGGGATAATGTGAGTAGTCAGCTGTTATGCCAACCCTCGCTTTATTGTATAGAGTATAGCGACTGCACGTTCTACGATGGAATAAACAGTACCCTAGAGCTCAATGGAGGCGTCCCTTTCGATAAGCGAATTCGTGATAAAGATTCATTACGATTCTTTTCGTCTTCTTTCTCTCATATCTTGGCCCTTTTTTATTTGCTCGCCCTCGAATTTCGAATCTTTCGATATATTTTCCTTTGCGATCGATAACGAGAAAGTAGTGATATCGTTATAAAAAATAATATTAAACCTTTATGATTGGAGACCAATTAATGATTTCCGCGAATGGACTATGGAATTATCACAATGGAATGTTAATAATATATGACAGTAAAACGATAAAATTTCAAATATAATTTCAGAGTTAGATCGTGTTATAGAGAAGCAATATACATTTATGTGAACAATATACGTTGTAATGATATAGTATTGAATATTGTAAATATAATGAAATATAATGTTAAATGAAATAATTTAATGTAATGAAATATATTTAAGCCTGGAAACATTATTTTAAAATATTTAATAATATCTCATATAAATATGAACCATATAACAACTGGTTGGCTGCATTTTTTTTTAACCTTTCTATCTTTAGAACCCTCATCTCCCTCTTTTATTGACATTTACTTCAAGAAAATCTTCGCCCTTTGCCTCGACGCAGGAATTCGTTGCCATCGCATCAGGAAATTTGAGCATTTATTATAAAAACAGGTTTTCTTGGGGGCGTGGCGTGAATGCTATTTCCGCTTGGCTGCCGGAAGTTTCGCTAGAGAACAAGAGCAGTTGGCAGAAGAGCCGACATAAACAAAAATAGCTTATCGTGAATCAACCACTATCTCTATTCCATCAAACGGAAGGGCGTGTGAACACGGCGAATCAGGAGTAACGCATTGAACAAACAAAATCTACACGTCTACGTAATACCATTCTTCCAATTTCCGTCAAATAAACAGAGACAAGATCAAACGAACGAAACAAAAAAAAAAGCAAAAAATAAGGAAAGAGAAAACAAAATTTTCGACCAACAATCAACGATAAATCCACAGAAATTTGTATCCTACAGCCCGAATTGTTTTTCTAAATTGGAGTGCGCCCTTACAAATGTCCCTGGTGGTGCGCTATCGTCACATATGAAACGTACACGCGGCGCGTGAACATGCGCAAAGGGAAGATTCCGAGAGGAAGATTTGCCGTTGGGCGTAAGGGGAAAAAATGCTGTTGTCAGGGGAGCGTAATCCAAAATTTCCGCTGTACGCTCAGACTAAGCTTGCCGCTGGCGACCAGCCACTTTCAGCCTGGGAAAAAGTCCGTCCTCATGAGCCGCTTACACGACTACGACATTGTAAAGACCGTCCTTCGTCTCTTTGGCTCGTGTTCCCTTTCTGAACGTAGTGGACCGTCTTATCTAAGGCCGTAGAGAAGGAAGCTGCCTTTATCAGAGGACAGGGATGTATCAGTTTTTGTCGATGCAGTTTATCCCTTTTGTGGCAGCCAGTACAATGGAGACGGTAACAATTTCTTGCCGTCACTGTTATCGAGTGTTCGATTGGCTTTTGCCGCGGGTAGCTCGAAATTTTCCAGTCAGTCGAGGGGTTAAAGAATCGCCTGGATTTACTTGCGTTTCGGATCATTTTCGTTTGTGTTTTGTGTTATATTGATCGTTTGGAATCAGAATGTTTTACTACTTGATGGTGCCTTTTAGACTTACATTTTATATTATATTTTACTATATTTTTAAACTAAATATATATAATCAAATTCAAGAGTAATTCATTATTTTCTATAACCCAATAATACCAAGTGAGAAATAGGTAATTAAGAAATAAGTATTCTATTAGATGCACCATTAGAAAGCTTGACCAATTCCGTAAATTGAAAAGTAGAAAAAATGATAATGTTACAATATTACTTGTTAAAATATTAATTAGTTCTGTATTTGAAAGGAAGATGAAAAATAGAACTAGAAATAATTTTTTTGGCTAAAGTATAGTATCCAGACTACAAACTTTTTATCTGGATGTGTCTTCTCAAGCGTATTCTAGATCGCTAAAGCTGAAAATGAACGAAAACGATTCTCATTCTCGGCTTTGCTAATCTTAAAAATCCCTAAAAAATATAATTCTAGCTAAATATTTTTCAGCTCGGATACTATGCTAGAGCCAGCTTCCTTTTCTGAACAAGGAACTATAGCTAATACTCGATTTAACTTTCTTTCAATTCTCCTTTATATAAGGAGTTATGCTTCGATTGGCTGCCCTACAATTTTGTCTCTAACTTATGTAAAATAGGTTCTTGGAGATCAGTCGCAAATATCTTCCCAAAAAGTTCACTGAAAGTTTTATAGGTCAACTTAAAATTAATGTAGGAGATTCGGAGAGGCATCGAGCCAAGTTACGACGAATGAGCAAGAGGAATTGCATTCTAAATTACTCCGACATTATTTTCTTCTGTGAAAACATACAAATTTTTCAGGAAAAAGGTTAATTCTTATATTACATTAACCATTGCACTCCGATTTCTTGAATTCCTAAATACAATCTTTCAATAAATTTGACACATTTTTGTCATAAAGTTTTATAACAAAAAATTATGTTTCGGAAAGGAAAAGATTTATTATCGATGAAAAGAGAACCAAATAACAATTTTGTACATTATCAGTCACCAAAATGACATCAGCGGTGTACAAAGCAGTTACATTTGGAACGAGTTAAACTTCAATTCAATTTCAGTTGCTCTATTGTACTTTCATAATGAAAAATAACGCTAAAGAAAGCAGTCAAGTAATCTGAATAGAACATATCTAGATCCAATATTCATCAAATCACATTCTAGTATCAAAATCATCTACAAAACTCGTACATGTATCAAGGAAGATCTATTTGATAATTGACTCACAATACCGGCTGGAACAATTACACCATTGGTCAAATATTTACCTGAAACAGAGAAAAGCAAACGTTTCGGTTAGTGAACGAGTAAAGATAGAGGCTTGGTGATGCGGCACGTTAAAGCAAATAATTTCATTCGCCGCGCGAACTTTAAGCTGGGTAGATAGAATAAACGGAATTAGAAGGAACGGTCTTCTTCGACCAGCATTTACCTAATTCCGGTTAATATTGAAGAGATACCACAAGAGACAGAGTAACAGAGAGAAAGACAAACCGAATTTCCGTAGATAGAGGCATTTATACCAATCCGACGGTTTCGCAGTTTTCTGGAGAGATAGATTGTAATCCGATAAGACCAAAAGGTCTACGTGGCGCACTTACTATGATTAAACTCGACATGCAGCTATGTGGATACGCGCTATCTTCGTGCTCATGCTCGATCCGAGGTCGTACACACACACTCCTTGGACCCTTTTCTAACAGAGAGAAAAATCCGCTGCCCGCGACTGTTATCGCGATTAGATGTTAAAACGATCGTTCGTAGTGGAGCGAAAATACTTTCCGGTGTATCAATCGCTCGTTCCACTTTTTTTTCCGGCCGCGATCTGTCTTTGATACGAGCTCAATCCGCGAAATATATGGGTCAACGAAATGAGATTCTCCATCGCTATCGTGGAAACGATTTTTCTTCTCTTTCGATAAATGTGTACGGTTTCTTTCTTTATTTCCTAGCTCCGTCGCCGATCCAGAGTGACACTAATTGCACGTGTCGTTCCACGTGAACCCTCGCGGCGAAGAAATCGACGTTTCTTTGTCCATTTAATAATAGATCGACGTACATGTCCATGGGGTATATCGATTATTTAAGGAATAGAGAAAATAGAGAAAATAATGAATCAACAAAATGGATTTCGAGGTCGCAGTTTGGAATTTGGATGAGTTCGTTTGTTGCTCGAATTGCGGCAGTTTTTCTCTTTTTTCGAATCAACAAAATCGGACGATCAAAGAAGTGATACAATTGATGGAGAAAGAGGAGAAGAGAGACGGGGGAGACACGAGAGAAGAGGATCGGTGTATGCGAGACTCTTGACATGATTAGGGAGCGACTCGGTGCTAATGACGCGAATTACACGCTTCAAAAGATGGCGATCGATCGACCGAACGAACATGCTCCGCATGTTAAAAAGTTTCTCGTGTCAGCGCAACCAGAGGTGCGGAAAAAAAGGACGAAGAGAAACGACTCGATGACGTCACCGGTGGGAAACGTGTGCACGGTTACTTAAATTAAATTTTCGCCTCGGAGCTCGTTGCCCATTCGCGCACTCCTTCATCCAGAAACATTATAAACGTGTCAAGCGGCGCACGGAAATAAAAGGAACGAAGTTTCCCGCGCAATCGAACACACCTCGCGGTGGAGAAATTAATCAAATTAAGCCAGCGCCAATGCTCGATATGGAAGCGGGGCGAATTCATTCTCGATGATGGTGCGTAACTTCGTACTCGATACGTCGTCGACAGAACCACCCTTCTCCATGTTTGTTTTGCCGCAAAAATCACGATTAGATACTTGGCTCCTGATTCCTCGCGATAACGATGTGATTACCTAATGCTAGTTAAATTTTATAGTAATAGTTGTTCGTTTACGAATTTTTGTTAGTTTTTCTTATAGTTTGTATTATATTGGATGCACGAATCAGAATATTATTCCCTTGTACTAAGTATAATATGAATGTCAACTCGTGATATAAATAATGATTTTGATTCAACGAATATTGGTCGCATCTGTAACTGATTTTTTAACAATCAGTAAAAATAATCAAATACAGGTCAATATTTTATTATACATATAATACAGCGCAGTAACGAATAGAAGATGCTCGTTTAAATACTTACTAAATAAGTCATAAAACAAGGGGTTAAAGAAGATTATAACCACAGCAAAATAGCCCTCATTCATCATGATTTCAACGTTACAATGATATACACTTACAATAATGAAACACGTCATTTAAAAGTTTTCTGGTTTTCTACAATCAATCTATAAGAACGAGCAGACAAACAGGCGTTTAACTGGTTCCAAGGAAATCGGTTAATAACCTAGCCAGCCACAAGCCGATTCTCCAAGTACAAGAAACCCCTGTAGCCCTCGCATGATTCGATTTCATTCTCCGATAGACGAAAGAGATCACACGAGGCAAGCAATCAGCAGGAAATTTCAAAATATCGCCAGACACGAAGGGGGAAACAGTTGGTCAGGGTTATCGTCATTTCCGAGTCGATTTCGATAATCGAATAATCAATGGAGCCTGGAATAGGACATGGCAAACCCGCTTAGGCCTATCCAGTAATTTTTGTCGATCGGAATCCGATGAAAAGTTAATGGGCCACGCCAATATGCTCCGCCATGTGAATCTTACGGCGTCTCCGTTTATTCTATAGCGAAGTTGTGTACATGGGAGTCGCGCGGGACTCCTGCCAATCATGGTTTTATTTGGGAAATGAAGATAAATGAGCCTCCGCCGATTACCGGCTTGTTATAGGAGCGACGCGATAACGCTATCAATTTGCCCCTCAGATATTCTCTATCCCCGTCTATCGTCTTTCGTCGTATCTCCTCGTTTTCCTCCTGAGATGCAATCTGCTTTTATTCAACGGATAATTGCAGTTTTGATCAGCGATCGATGGATTATGAGTCTGAGAAGATGATCGAGTTGAAAGGAAATTGAGAAGTTTCATTATATAAAATTTCGGTAGAACCTACGAGTAAAATGTCTATATAAATGTATGAAATACAGCATGATTTATAAATAATAACAGTGAGACAGGGATAAACGAATATCTAAAGAAAGGTATGGAACATCGTCGTTGTTGCTATTGTAATTACATGTATACGATGAAATTTCTAATGAAAATATTTAGCCTGTTTTTAGGTTACAGAAATTTGAGGATAGTATCCCAGAAGCATTTGTTTTGGTACTGTAAGAGATTATGGGATATGAACAATGAAAGATCAAGGTTCGTTAATATCAATTCAATGAATTATTGTTGTACGAAAAGCACGTTCCTAGTTGCTGGAAAATTATGAATCAAAGTTTGTATTACAGTAAACAAGCGGCGGGGTGAGATTACGCTATCAATAATGAAAATCTCATCCTTCGATAGGGCGAGAGATTGAACACTTGTTCCTCTAAAGATCTGCTTGAAAAGTGAAATTAAATACACGGACGAGGATAAATGAGGCAACTTGGTTTTTAATTAATTTTAAACTATTTTGTGTAAACCGTAGATAAGAGCGGCGGAAGTGTAAGAAGCTGAAAGGGGTGATGATAAATGAAGACAACTATCTGGAAAGTTTCGGAATCGTCGATATTTCTTCCTTAATTTTATATTACAGCTTGATATTACGGTCAACCTTCTTGCAAGAAGAACTTGAAATTTAAATTTCAACTCCACGAAATTACGTTTTGCTCTCAGAATTAATAAAACCAAGTTCACGAACAAGTATCGTACAAAATCCAGTCAACTTCATTCTACTTTCTCCATGTATTTGCAAAGTTTATCTACTAAATTACCAATCCGAATCTACAATTTCAATTCTTGTATCAGCTTATTTCCATCGAATCCAAAATTTTCCCAACCTTCTACGAAACACAGTCGATAAGAAAATCACGATTGTTAAACGTTCGTTTCTATAGTACCAAGGCGTTCTCGAAATTTTTCGCCAACCTTCGAAGTTGAGCAAACAAAGTCCGGGACGTATATACGGTCGTGTTACGAATACCGAATTAACTATCGAACAGACCGCCCACCATTAGTGTTTGGGAAAAAAATTTGACCTTAACACGGAATTTTAGATGATTAACGAGATTGTCTTATAGAACAAGGTCCTTCGAAAAGAAAATAAAGGGGGTTAACGTGTTGGCCTGTCCATTCGAGGGTTTCCGCCTGGAACGCGTAGCCGACGGGTGTCAATTAACGTTTACCGGGCTTCTAGCTGGCTAGAAAAAAGGGATAATGGGCTTTCCCATGGACATAAACCAGTATACCAAGGATACATTCTGTATAAATTACGTTAGCATTCAATAAAAATGCCCGTGTTGTCGTATATTTCTGCGTCTAACTTCTTCCTTATGGTGCATCTGTTACTGTGCATTTAATTGAAATTCACGTTCATCCCGTGACCGCGGCTACGTTCAGCGAGTTGTTGTCGCCTCTAGCCCAAACTCACTATCACAAATCTCGGACAATTATAATCGAGTTAAATTATACAGACTAAAATATTGGGGGTTTTCCGAAGAATTCCAAAGGGAAGGCCCCGGTGCTCTTTCATCCCCGACATATATATAAATATATTGTACCCATAATCATAGACTAATTTGTACTTATCTTCGCTTTAAAAGTAATATAGCAATCTTCATATAGGGTGGACGAAAGCTAACAATTAGCATTCCTGCATTTTATGATCCCTTAAGTGATACCTTTTCAGTTAATGTACTAAGTGAAATTCTTAGAATATAACTTTCTTCGCTTCGTAGTTTAATTTCTAAATTTAGTATGCTATTGAAACTCATTAAGAAATAGAACGCACAATTATTCATACCATAATTTTTCTCTGTTCTAAGATTGTAATAGAGTTCGCTACCTAATTTATGACATTAAGATACATTGGATATTAGTATCCTCTTCTGTATCTCAATTGCGTTATCATTCGCCAATCGTGCAATTTACATCTTCACCAGCGTCTAGGGTATCATTTATAAATTCTCGGAAGCTCCTCCCATTTCGCTTATTACATCCTACAATATACCGTTCCATTTCCACGAACACCCAGATTTCATGAGTGGAAGCAAATGGAAAAATATGCGGGTTATTTCAATTGCTAACACTTACCTGATACTAGAGGGTCTCGGGTCGCGGGTTGGAACACTCCAATTTATTTATTATCGATACAATGTAAAACGAATATAGCTGTTCGATCGAATTGGTAAAAAACGAACCGCAACTTCTATGTGGGTGACACTCATTAACGCTAGCCTCGTTAATTAGCACCGTCAATACGAGTGGGTTGTCATTACACACATTGTGTTTTGATGAACCGTGGTTGCCGCGATATCTCTTAACGACGAATGGATACGGAAGCTCGTCGAAGACCATCGAATTACGTAATTAGCCTTCGACAATCGAGAGGAAGGTGTCGACCGAATTATTCCCGACCCACTTGTGACGCCACCGCATTGTTTAACCTCATCAGAATTCCTCGTGCACGAACCAAAAGCGAGACAGTGGTAAAAAGCTGCTGGTATAGAGGAAAACAGACAGAAAGATATAGAGTGAGATACAGAGGATCTGGGAGAAATTCACGTTGGCTGATTATAATTGTAACTCAGTCGAATGGAATCTCTCTTGTCTCTCTGTATGTCCTCGAAAGCATTGAATTTGATAGAGACTGGGATAAGTGAGTTACAATGAAATCCGATGTGACTGATCAATCGGCGAGAGTCGCTGTTTTCATAGAATTTTGAAAGCTACTCGAAGAAGTTTCCGCTTTGTGATGCGAACGCTCGCGTTCGATGCTTGTTAGGGAAACGTAACGAACGCTTTGTTTACTTTTGAAATATGCCCTCTTTTCCGTCTACCTTTGAAGAACTCGATATCGATAAATTATTTTTTGTTGCTAACTATTTTTTTCGTATTTTAACAATATCATTTTGCTTTGTGAGAAAATTTGATTCCTAAAAAAAAAATCTTTGAAGAGAAAGAATGAAAAAGATTTGCATTGTTGGGAAATTTAGTTGGTTTTGAAAAATATAGAGAATAGATGCTCAGTGAAGGTATAAATAATTTCTAAAAGCAAATCATTATGATATTACTGTACACAATTGTACTTACGATCGACTACTATATTCCGCTTATGTAGCTTTATTGACATATAGCCTAGAAGTTCCAACAGTTACCACAAGATGGCATACAGGACAAAGTAAATTTGCGTAAATTCTATACGCCATACTGCTGCACATCCTCTTAATGGTAATACCTATAATAATGATAACGAAACTGCTATACAATTTCAATAAAGTTATCGTCGAAAAGGCTCCCGGTTAATGTCATTTCTAAATCAACTTAAACGTGATTTGTCTCCACTGACAAAATTTAATGGTATGCGAAGTTTTCAGGTGACACACAAAAAGATCAATAAATTGTGAATTGAATCGTGTATGCATCGATAAAAAGGATTTTTTTTAAAGATTTATGTTTGACAACCAATCTTTCTGAAGTAATACAGAAATGGCACGCTTCAATTTATTGAAAAGTATCCGAAGAAGTCGAATAAAATTCCGTATATTGATATGACACAGCGGTCAAACAAGATTTGACCTAAAACTTGTCAATTTCCGGAGATTCATATAAAAAACTTAGTCCCGTACACGTGTATAAGTATCGATAAACATTTTGCTATTTATAATGAATAGCTTAATTGTGGATTAAATTATTCTAGAGTGTGCTTTCCCGTTGCAGATATATTAATCACACGATGCTTTTGCCATGTAGCTTTGATTTAAATCTATAGATTTTCATGTTAATCTCAGGACTAAAGTATCAGTGGATTCTGTGTCACGCGTATTTTCACATTCTTATATTCTTATAGGCAGTTTCATCAATATTTAATGGTAGATAGTATCGTCTTACTATATCGATATCTTCTACTGCGCGAAGATACGTCAAGCAACGAACATAATCTTTGAGGCATGTCCCCATAAAGGTGACAATAATATGTAATAGAGAATATATAAATAGTGTAAAAATGTAATAAAACATAAATATATAAATATACTTTTCTTTCTTATATAAGAAAACTTTTGAAGTAGTTTAAATTGAATCACGTTAAAAATAACATCTTTAGAGAACCAATGTTGAAACATAAAGAAACGTTTATAAATCACGGTTTCACATGTATCACGGAGTAAAATGGTTTAGCAATAAAAGGCATCTTTACGCACATAACACTTTGAACAATAGCGAGTAGCAGAAACGCGTTTATCTTAAGCGATACGTGTTGTGCAACATCGTAAGGAACCAACTAGCTCGAGATTCTCAGTTACGGTCAGAAACGTTTTATTATTATACATTATATCGCGGCTCGATGTACGTAACATGTGCTCTTAATCTCTCAGTATATCAGCAATAATGGGACCCGAACTGGAAAGACTACACGTTCTGCAAATCTCTCTTGAAATCCCATATAAACGACGAGAATGCTATCCCGACCTATCTTTTAACAAATGTTCGCTTAACCCACTGGTTGATCGTTTAATAACTTCACATAACTCATATTGGATACTGGAAAGCGTGTATAATTTACTATTACCGAATGAGTTATATTAAAGGTGTCAATAGGATTTTGGCAGCCCGTAAACGAACAAGTAATAATTACAGAGGTATTAAATGGCAAAGCAAATGGCAATTTCAATCCAGCTAGCATTAATTTCTCCATCCCTCCACATGCTATCGAAATTTCGCTATTGATTCTGTATAATATGTCTCAACCACGATCTGAGATCTCTTGCATGATTTAATTAATACTATTAGTACAGTTTTATCAGTTACAGGATACAAGTTACAAGCTATCAGTATTAACAAATTCTTTTATTATTATATTAACAAATAACAAATTCGTTAATGGAACAAGTTCTATAAGTAAAATGTACAAATTGCAAGCCGACTCATTGTTCCACTTGACGTATCATTGAAAAATTATTAAATTCTAAGAACTGTTTAAATAACAGGTGTCTATAACCTTCTTTTTTCACTTCACTAGTATTATTAGTAAATCAGTGTACAGAAGAGCCATATTCGTTCTGGCGAATAAAAAAAATCCCGGAAAAGGTAATTCTCTTGAAATGGTATTAAAGAATCAGGAATAACAGTTGTATCTAGAATAGAAATCTAAAACAAAATAATCTAAAAATCTATCTCTTACAAAGACAACTACTCAAAACCATTCTAACCATACGAATAAAACCAAATCTTATTCGCTTTATTTAAATAAAACATTCCTTCAGTTTAAGAAATTACAGTTGAACGGCCATACAATTTTTAAATTATATTCCCTCGGAAACGTAACTGTGGAACGAGCACGAGATTCTTGAAAGAGTTCGATTCTCGGCCGCTTTTGAAACGACGAAGACAGGAAACGATGAACAGCCCCAGGGGAAAGTTCTGAGCTCACGCAACGCCTCAGGTGGTCTAATGTCTTATCGATGGCGAATGTAACTCAGATAAGCATCCGAACTTTCCGGTATTAATCGCCAGGTGGCACGTGATGGATGCGATAGCGCTCCAGAAGGCTCGGGTACTCCTGACGATGGTGCCGTCAGAGGCCTCTAATTACAATACCGATGGCCTGCGTCTAACGTTATACCTATATTCAAGCGAGCGTGTTATTAATCGCCAATTACTCAACCCGGATCTAATCTAATCCGACGTTCGAAACTCGAAAGTCATTGGCGAAAGCTCGGCCGCCGCTGATAGTATGGAGGCCCTCCTACACTCGCCATCAGAGAGATACATACAGACAGAATTCTCGAAAATCCACGTCCAACCATACCATTCATACAAATGCATTGTCTGACCCGATCAGTATAGTCTTTACGTCCAAGAGTAGGATTTATTAGGAATGCGAATTCACTAGTAGACTTTGGATCAAATGCTTCTTGTTCGCACCTTATCCTCCCTCTTCTCGTTCTATTTTCTAGCATTATCACAATAGAATAAATCGACTTTGTTGTCGACAAGTTAAAATCTTTTTGACTTCTATTTAACTTACGCTACATTCACTATTGTGACACTGTCGTTTTTCAACGAAAAAAGATTGAAAGGTGATTAGATCTAGAATCCTCTTAATGTTGGAACAGTCTTTCTAGTTATATAGTTTGCATAATACCATGGTTTAGATCATGATCGCGTGGGAAGAACGACAGTCCTTCAAACGTGTTGGATTATTACAACTGTTTCAAGTGATTTTGGGATCGATATGAGAGTTTGGTCTAGTGCTAAAGCTTCCGAAGCAGGTTGTTTAGTTAGGCGATTAACAGTGTCTTCTTAGGATCATCAAGTCGCTGGTATAGGTTAGACCGTAATCTGTTATGTCAAGAATGTTGCGTTGAGCCAAGTTTCTTCGATTACGATGTCTGCTGTATTGGATTACGGCATATGTATAAATTGTAGGATATAATATAAATATATTATTAACTATTAACGAGTATTTATTTCTGCGATTTTAATCGGCGAGTTATATCTTTGTATTAACGACTCCGTATTCAGTTGTATATTTATTTATTATTTTAAATATATTTGACTGTTTCAATAACGCTCAATCTCGTTATTTAAAACTCACGAACGAATCCTCCACAGTTTTATATTAGACTTTTCACTTTGGAGTATTTAAAAAATTATTGCACATTTTGATAGAATCGAACAAGGGAGGTAACATTTTTTAGAAAGAAAGAGAAATTGTTGGTCGTGATGTCGTATGACAAGAAAATTTACGCGTGTCCATTTATGACGTACAAACTCGTTCCATTCTACCTTGAAACTCATTCAACGAGGCGGCAAAAACAAAGGCGATTATGACAACGGTTCGAAAATCCTGGGGACAAGTTTCGAGTTTCTAAAGAAAGAATCTCCTGATTGTTCCGCGAAGTATTGTCTCGAAACTCGTTTCATCGCGTCAACGCGGATGAAAAACGATTCCAGGTAATGAGGGCCGAAGTTCGCTCGAGAATAAAATAAACTACCGGAAGTCTGAAAACTGCTGATCGTCGTGAAGCATTAACGTAACTTCACGAAATCGTTATCGAGTTTTAATTGAGATTTCGTAACGATCTATCTGCCTCTGGCTATGTCGACGCGATACGCATCGAACTTCGAACGGTAATTAAACTTCTTGCTGCTGTTTTTCCCCTTTTCTTTTCGTATCGTGGGAATTTCAATGATGCCAATACAAAAGAAACTTTTTCCTGACTACTCTTTTTTCTTTATTTTCGTTTACATCGTACAAAATTGGCGAGTGAGCCTAATATTAATTTTTATATTATAAAATCACACCTCCATCGATATTAAAATGATTAAATTTTTTCCAATTTTCACGATTTTGAATTCAAAATATTCGGCCATTTTGGATGACTGAGGATACCGCAGGATCAATTCCAGGGTAGTTCCGCTCTATTACACACCAGACTAGTCTAGAAAGGGGTATTATTCGAAAGGCACGCGATAATTGATACCTAAATGGCATCCTATTCCGGAACGAGCTGCCGCTGATAGTATCTAGTCAATCTGTTCTGTGATCGTGCTCCAACAATCAGGTGGCTCAGTCACGTGGACAAATACATCTCCCCCTCTCTCTTAATCAATTCACACTCTGGAAGACAAGATGAATTTACCGATTGCATCGGGAGTTGGATAGGAGTGACGCACGGAGGTGAGAGAAACGCCGGTATCGAACTGGTAATGCTGGAGACTAGTCCTTGGTATCCCTAGAACCTCTGACAGAGCAGTAGTAGTGGCAGAGCAGTGGCAGAGCAGTGGCAGAGCAGTGGCAGAGCAGTAGCAGAGCAGTGGCAGAGCAGTGGCAGAGCAGTGGCAGAGCAGTGGCAGAGCAGTGGCAGACTGGTGGTAGCTAGCTGGTGCTCCCCGTCGCTGATTGGTAGTAGCAATTAACGTCCGGTCTTGATCTAACGGCCCTCTGCTGCGCACCAACACGGAAACTGGTCGTGCTACATAGATCATTGTTGCACGAGATGCCATGGTTAGAGGAACTCCGTGATGCACGAGGAAGCTGTGGTTTCAATAGATGCCTGAACGTTGTAGCGGATTAGCATACTGGCGACGACCACAGAGGAAACTGGGTTAGGTTTTAGGAAGCATCGCTCTATGTATCCCGATGAGGTTAGTCGGGAGCAAGCGAATAGAGAGAGGGGAGGAGAGAAAAGGGGACCGTCGGGACTCCAAGTGCCTTGTCAGTGGATAACGAAGCCTTTTGCCGGAACTTTACCCAGCTATATTCCCCTCTCCCACCTAAAACCCTCCTAGGTATTCACCTTCGATCATTCTCAGTTCTAGCTACTCTAAATTGAAATACGCGGATGCAGTTCGATACAGATCCTCGACCGACATACCCAGGATCTTCCTGATGAAGCCCTTTCGCGACGACCTTGACTGATGGCCACTGCAGCCTTGAACCAACAGGCATACGTTATCTTGAAGATATCCTTTCGGGTGAGCCAATCGAATAGGTTTACAGAGGGATGCGTCAAATGGAATTCTGGAACGTTTTGGGAAGAGCGACCGATGAAATAAAAGCTCCAGCAGTTTGGAAAAAATAATGTTGAAAAAATATTTAAACGAGTTATTTGAGATTTCCAAATAATTTCTATAGCTTAAATATCACTAATGAAGCAACGGACTGATGTGAAAGAAGCGAAAGAGCTAACATCTTTAACGACCACATTGTTCACAGAGAGGGAAACAAAAGCAGCGACAGCGGTTCCACAGAAGAATCGGTTTCCAAGCGAACAACCGAACCAAAAGCTGACGTTAACGCGAAGCGTGGCTTGCAATCGCAAAAAGCTTCGTAACAATTAACGTCAAACGAGATCGCCCGCTGGAAGTTCAAATACGGGTGGAAAAACGCTGAAAGACCCGAAACGCTTTACCCAGCTACGCTCTAATACAGTTTGAAATTCATTCCCGCAGAGTTCCGAAGTTAGGAAATCACCATCTTCGTCTTCCTTTTTTTCACCCTTTCCTCATACCATTCTCCTTTTTCTCCCTTGTCGAACAGTCAGTTCATGGTAGCTTTAACCCGGTTCGTACTAACGAGCAAACACGGCTCCGCTCGTTTATATGCAACCGCCTGACCCACTGGCATGTCCTCGATGAATGTGTCGATGCACGAGAAGGCTTGCATGAGAAGGTGAATGGTGGGTAGGGGTTCAATAATGACGACAGTGCCTAGGAGCACGGAGTTTAACCAGCCAGCCAGATATCGAACGAGTTAACGATACGTTGACGACTCCTAACTCTCACCGCCATCTGCTTGTGCCGAGCTAGCACAAGTCAAGAACAAAGATAACGCCAACTGTCGGTGATAACGCGGGACAGGGATTAGAGGTCACCTGACGTGCTCGATAAGGAATGCACTGGTATTTTCCAGTAATCTGCTAACTGTCTCGTAACAGAATTGTCCAAGGAATGCGAGGAGCATCCCTGGTAAATTAGTCGAGTTTCTACTTTTAATATTGTAACGAGTAGGGACTAATAGTCTTTTTTTGTAGAAATATGAATTATTATTTATTGGAGGGATAAAAAATGTTAATTATATTTGAAATAAGTATTACACGATATCTTGTTTTATCTACGTTAAGGATGATTCATAGATTAGAATTAAATGAACGCCTTTTATTTGTTTGTGCGCATGCTTAAATTATGAAACCTCCTCGTTGAATTACCTGTTATACTCAAGAACCTGTTGCGTAGGATGAAAATAACGATTGTCGATCTTATTTTATAACGCTATCTAATAGGACATTTATGAGATAGAACACACTGTATAACTCCAGCAATACCAATTATATCACGATAAAGTATTGCATTTTAATTTCTTCGGCGCGTTAACTCATCAAGTATCATTTTCAATTTTTTCGTCGTAATTATTAACGCCGTTATTAATAAGGTGGAATATATCCAGGTATTTTTGAAAGTTTAGGTTAGGATCTAATGGAAGTAAGAACAGCGTGGTGTCTATCATGCACGAACTCTTATCTTCTATCTTATTATTCTCTCCTCTCTATCGCCCTTCTAGTTCGTTAGCAACTTTCGAGCTGCACGTCCTTTTCTCTTTCCCCTTTCCCAATTGTTGCTCCATTCTTGACATTCTTGTTTCAAACTACCGGTGTAGCTTGACGCAGTTAATTACCCGATCGTTGCGTTCCCGTCGTGTTACTTAACGATACCTATTCCGAGACTGCTACTCAAATAGTGGGCGAAGTAATAGTATTGTTATAATAAGGGTTAAACAAATCAAACTTTGGATAAAACGGAGTTTGCTGAATCGCTTCTGCTGTAAACTTTAGATCGCTTACTTGAAGTTTTGTGCAACTTAATATACGTGTATTTTTGAAGAATCAAAAGATATTCAAATCTGAATACTTTAGAAACAAAATACCAAGAATTTTAATTAAATTTAATTATCGATATTTGAGGAGGAAAAATATTTTTCCTACTTTGATCACTCAATTTCGAAACTTACACCCCGTTACAAATTTCATTAACACCCTTTAACAACACATTAGGAATGTAATCGAATGCAATTGAATTTTTATCGACGTCCTATAGATTTCTAATGTTCAAAGGTCACTCGCGTTGCATTTTCTCAAAAATAGGCAGTCGCTGTCTTTTTTTAAAACGACTGACCGTGTGCGGCGTTAATTATCAAAGGATCCTCCTTCATCCAATTAGTTGGTCTCGCGAGAATGACTTGGTAACTCGCCAAAGTCATACGAACATGGTTCTCAGCCATCCTTGTGCGCACGACATTGAATTTGCATCATCAGCTTGCACGTGTGACTGTTAGCCTTTATTCCGTGGCCGTGTGTAGGATAGGGATAGAGAAGAGGAGAGTAGGACGAGAGAGGAGAATGGGATGTTAGAGGAAGAGATAAAAATAGAGGACAGAGAGACGGGCGTACGGGGGTTGGTGAAGGGAAGGACTTCCGCGCTATAGAAGTAATCCTTTGCTCTACGGCTTAACGCTATGGTAGACCAGGTCAAAAGGGAGTGAAGGATGGAGCTGGCGATGCTTGTAAACAGCTGAAACAGCAACCACCGATACTGATACCTCCACCCACGTGTTATACTCTGTGAATGAGCGTTCCCTGAGACCGAAGTGTTCTCATAACTTTCGCGCTCTCCCCGCTATCACAAACATTTCTCTGATCTTCCACTGAATGGATATTACTAAACTTTTTTCCACCGATTTGCCCTGCGTTAACGTTCGTCAGCTCAGCTGAATTTTACGTTACGTTTATACGTTCGAAATATCTTTTTAATAGCGCGGTCAAAGACGAACTCAGTTGATGGAGAAAGTAGTTCATTTAGGTGAGAAGAGATGCCTGCTTTTTCGCTTGGAAGTATTCAAAATAATTGTGCAAGCTTCTATTCATTATCGTAAGTCATGGGTTTAATATGAGTTCGTCACTAAGGTTTATGGCAAAAGTAAGCAGAGGACTCGAGGTATTCGAGAAGGTCTATTGGTAGTTGGTTTTTATTGATGAATATTGAAAAGGCTGATTTTTAAGACCTATACATTAAATGATCTTTTGTAATTGTTATATGGAGGAGAAGCTATAGCTTCTGATCAAAGTTTCAGACAAAAGCGTTTAAGCGATTCCGCAATGAAGTTTGGTCGATATTCTATACGATTAGGCAGGAAACTCTACGGGGAACGACGAGGTGTACCCGCATGACTAATGTCTCGTTTCGAGGTGATACGAAGCGATGATGCCCAATCAATCACGCCTATCTAGCCGTCGGAATGGTCGAGTTCACCGATTCGCTGTCTCCAGCAATGTCAAACAGCAGACAATCTAAGTTGAATTATCGTCATTATCTCCATCGTTACGTCGCGCGACATGCACGCCTCCCAATCCAAACATTACATTCTCCAGTATATAAGGTAATTCTATATTATTATCAGGGTTTCTGTTACCTATAATCCTCGAATTAGGAACCACGATATAAAACTGTTTACCCAGCCTAAGAATATACTTTAAAAACTTTTATTTCACAGTATTTATTACATTGATCTGTAAAAAATATAACGTCATACTTCAAAATGGCAACTTTTTGAGAGAAAGCGATGTTCATGCATTCGGTTTATCAAACAAAGTCTGTTAGAAAACGGATTATTCTATTTGACGTTTGTAAAATCAATTTTAATAGACTAGTGCAGTCTGTGAATACTTCGCTCAGATATTTTACGAACCACAAAACGCGTGCAAGTCAGTGTTTTAAGCATTCGGCAATATTGATTCTACATGTAATGTAACTTTTTGAGTTCCACTTTAACGGAGTAATTTAAAATTACGCAACGCTTGGATCATTAATATCACGAATATAACATTCACTCTGCCATTTACTTGGTGTAATTAACGAGTATTTCGTTGTGGGTAAAACGTCACGGAAAATCTACCGGATATTATGGAAATTATAATTCGAAATTTCAACGCAGATACAAATACCGTGACGCAGCTTCTGGTTTAGACGAGATAGGAGATAAGAGTGCGCGGAAAATACGCAATAATCAAGTTAGTAATGTCTGTCCCGAGGTAGAGTGAAGCTGTTCGCGTTATACTAACTTTCAACAGACAGGGCGACAGGAGCGCGAGAGATGCACCGCCGGAAGTCACGTTCGTGTTGTTACGTCGGTATTAACATATAGATAGACTCATTCGCTGGATTCTAACCTGCATCTTAGAAGGGAGCTGCTAACTTCTCTAATAAAAGGCAGAAACTTCGGCAGCATCCGGTGTTCTCGCCTCGACTTTGGCTACATCCGAGCATGATTAATTATGTAGCAAGGAAAGCACTCTTAATCGTTCGGATATGATCGGCCTCTTTTCCCACGCGTTGTCTTATAGGCTCTGCATTTGATAAATTTTAACGTTAGGAAACTTCCGCGAATTATATCATAACGGAAGTAAGTGAAAAAAGCAACTGAAAAAATTATGATTTTTGTTTATAATTTATTCTTCAACTCTACCGGACATTATAAAATATAATTAATTGTTTACAGAAATTCGTAAATTTTTCATTTATATTTATAAACTTGATAAGTTGTATACACAAAATTAAGAAATTGACAAAAAACACAATCGTATTTTTCTCGTATATTCCTCATAATAAAATAAAAATTTCTAAAACCACATACACAGTGAAATCAGTATTAAACATATAGTAAGTAAGTATGTTCTAGCCCATTCTACTTGAACTACCTTCGAAGCAGAATGGCAAGCTATTAAGCAGTTGAATCTTGCTACTATCATGTGTACATGTACATGTACACAATGTTTCACAAAGACGCAAAGCTTGTCGAGGCTCGTTTCAAGCTCGCATATGCACAATTCTCAAGCTGCCTGTGACACGAACGCCTAGGAAAGGGTCTGTTATCAGGTTGGAGACGCGTGAACACGCACATTACGTTTAATGTTACTCACGAACGTGCGTACGATAAGGGTGCTTACGATCTCGAGGCCCTGTTCTACGTGCAACACGTTGCGGGGACTAACATGTACATGGCACGGTAATTGGTCAGAAGGATGTAGCCGTGTGCAGGTGCAAGGCATGGTCGCGTGTTATTTATTAACGTCCGGTGAACGATTGAGATATCACAGATAGTGACAATTCAATCGGTTAATGCGCGTAATCAAGTAAATTATGCCCCCTTCTATCGAGTAGCTTATACGCGTAGCCCGATCATTTTGAACTGTACTTAAACAGATGAACTTCCCGATATACCGTACGCTTAAAAGTAAATATTGGATAAGGTGTAGGAAACGATACCTTCGTCGTATTTTATTCCTTACTTCTTTTGGATGAAAAATTATTTTACGGTCTATCACTTTAATAACTGAAAATGACGAATTAACTTGTTATTTAGATTATTACATCTAAATTATATAATTTAAGTTTGCTATGTAATTTAGACACTTTATATACTTTATATAATATTTTGGGTTTAAGAGGAAGAATCGAATTCAATTTTTCAATATTTCAATAATCTTTTCACTGTTATTATTGAAGAAATCAGAATCAATATTTGCAATATTCATGGCCTTAATGATTATTTTTTCAGCGAACTACAAAGTAAACGTAGTTGCAGACACGGTAAATATTAAACAAATTGGGACACGTCAATTTATTTGAAACTTTCGTGTCCATAGCGAAAAGGAAAGATGTAAATTGAAAGAAACAAGGATACAAACTGGAGATAGTGAAAAGAATTCGACTTTACAAGGCGATAAACGAACTGCTAGAGATAAATTTGTTCGATCCGCAATTAACGTCTTCCGTCTTTGATTAAAGAGATTTCCTGCAACGTCGTCCCAGGAGTTCGGCTTGCCACGCAATTTTTAATCACCCTTATCGTTCGAGCGACTGGGAGAGGGGGGCAAGGTAGGAGAACGTCGGAGACAATTTGCGCTACAAATAGGCAGGGAATGTCGTAATAGGTAACAAGAAGAAAACTAAGCGATCGCATTAATTGTATCCAGGAAAGTCGTGCTCTTTTTTCGTTTCTTCACCTGTCTGCTGGAACGTTGGGAAATAAGAAACCGTGGGTTAAGATTTATCTCCCGTTAATTTGGTCAAATTTGTATCACATCGATGGTCGATTGTGGTGAGAATAAAATTTCTTTTATAAATTTATATTTGCACAATAATAATTTTGTATTTAATTTAAAAAGGATCTCACATAATTCTAAAGAATTTGAAGATATACTGCTGTTTAAAAATATTACTTGATTACTAAATTGTACGTTATTTAGTTCTATTTCATGTATTTGTCATGGCGATCACGATATCGTTAGAAACGATGACTGGCAGACTCGCGATAAAATTCATTTCGTCTTCAAAAGGATCGATCACGAGGGAGTGATCGTGTCATGCGTTTCTTACTATTCTGGATTTCGATCCTGGCGGTTGTCGATAACGATTTGACGATGTAAAAACGAATCGGCACGATTTTTCATTTGTTCAAGCGGAGCGCGCAACGTTCGCGTATTGCTTTTTTTCAACGTGTACACCGGAGCTACGATAGCCTAACACGTCGGACATGATAAATCGATTTTTTTCGTGCTGTCACGGTAACTCTGTGGAACCAGATCTGGGAGCGATTCGCGCTCGTTCTAATGGGAATCGATTTGACAGGGGAACCTCGATTGGATGCCGGTCGAGGAATCACGCGATGGATTTCACGGTGGGTGTTCGCCAACCTATCGCATTACGATTAATA
The DNA here is from genome assembly GCF_014825855.1 of Bombus pyrosoma. NCBI lineage: Eukaryota > Metazoa > Arthropoda > Insecta > Hymenoptera > Apidae > Bombus > Bombus pyrosoma. The sequence continues at coordinate 719,297 of NC_057771.1, read as the reverse complement.
TTTCAATAGGAAATAGCCCAGCAATACCTGAATCTAGGTGGAGACGTCTCCCTTGCACTCCGCCGTCCTTTCGCGCAGCCACCAACCCGAAACCGCGTGTACGTTAATTGCCTCATTGAATATGAAACGCGCATCGATTTGCATGATGCCGATTGAAATTCAATATTATCACCCCTCCCCCCCCCAGTCCTCAGAACTGCCACGGTCAGTCTGAAATCCACGGATGGAGTGGGAGTCACGGCCAGTGTCCGAGAGGTGGATGACAATCGGTTACGACTCGATAAAGAAGTTAATTCGAGACGGTTCGACGAGGGAAAAAAGACCGCTCGATGGAAATTGAATAAATTAAATTCTGAAGTTGCAGGGGAAATCCTGTGCAATTTACGGATTCTGGAACATGATAGAGATGGAATTTGTGAGATATATCAATCCTTTACAAATGAGATCGATTCTTCGTATACTTAAGTGATACGTATCATCTATCGCACAAGTGAAATAACGGAATGCTTCTAAATTTTTTACAAAATGAATTTTAGTAAACTATAACTTAAGTTGAAATGCAAGTCGAATTTAGTAAATAACTTGTGTACGTAGTACACATTATGTACATTATATGTATACATTACATAATACACCAATATTAAATATCAATCACATCCAAACTCCAAGTACAAGTTGCTTAGAAAAGATTTGAACACTTCTGAAGAGTAACGGAATATAAATGAAGAACTTTTTCATTCATTTGCCACATACGAATAATACCAGGTAATCTGCGTAAACGACTGCACCATAAATATTAGAGGCTCGAATCGCTCCAGTTCAGATGACTGTCAGCTGGCTTATCAGTAAAAACTTGAAACGCGTCGTTCCTCCCACGGGAAAACGCTTGTTCGATGGACGTTAACTATTTTTGCGTTTCGCTTCACAGACGTACAACAAGAGTAGGAGGGAGAGGGAGTGTTCATCCGACTTTGTATACGCGGAACCATGTATGTCAAGCGAAATTACGCTGGCCGCGCGATTTTAATCCGGTCGCTCGGTAGGTTTCGCTGTCACGTCACCAGTCGCGGTTCGCACGAGCCTATGCCAAATGCGATTCACTGGCAATGAAACGATTCACATTCCGCGGTTCTGGGAATCGAGCGCAGAAATTACCAGCAGCGCTCCACCTTGTAATAATCGTAACGCGCGCGCCGATTCGTTGTCCGCGATTTCTCAGAACACCGCATTTTACTCTCGCCGTGGTCGAAACATGCGACCTTCGTGTCGCGAATCGTCGGCGATTCCGGAAGCTCGCTAGCGACGCGCAAGCACGCCTTGCGTGTACGCAGCAAAGTATGTATACTCGACTCTGCTGCTGAATTTTTCATTTAGTTAACTACGAATTTCAGATTAGGCTAATCACGAATAATAAGTTCGTTTTACGACGCTTGATAACGCTTCGGACGATAGAAGCCTTGTCTTTATATAGAATGAATAGTAGAGAATAAAGCTTTCATTTAAGAAATTTTTATGCGAATCTTGTATTATTTTGAGAGAAAATGTGTGAAAATTCGTATTTGTATTACATGTTCAAGTATAATGCGTTTTACGAATTGTGAATTTAGTGAAAAGATTGTTAAGACTCTCTACCTAAACCAGACCACACACCGCGGGCAAGATAGCAGCCAGATGTCTTCAGATCCCTACTGCGTACCCTCAATAGTCTCAAGTACCCTCCATAAATTTCAGGAATTTTCTAATTAAGGTCCTTTAGACCAAACAAATATTCTTTCACTGAATTGTTTTCTAAAGTTTATTGTCCACCATGGGTTGACACCTGTATGAGGCCTCCCACTAGCAACTTTATTTCGAGGGCGGTTAGCATCCTTCTTCACCCACCACCATAGCAAATAACCAATTAACAACGAAGCCTATTTCCCTCACTCTCCTAGCCAAAATTGTCATCAACAAATCCGATGGTCCCGTGCGCTAGACACACTCATCCTTAGCTTTCCTCCGCCACAGCATCGTCAATAAACTTCACTGATTTTCCATCTTTCGAACAGTCAACATTTTTTGACCGGGTTTCCACCCTTAGATCAGTCACTTACTTATATATACGCACCAGCGTAGCTATCTTCTTTACAAAGTTGTTGGAATAAACTGTGATTTATAACTTGTTATATCAGTGTCATATTTAATTTAACTACCTCTATTATCCTAATCGAAATAGGGGATCGATCATTTCGTGGCGTCGATTATCTAATCATAAAGGGAATTTACGACTCCCATTGACGTGCTTCCTCGTGATCGCGTCTCTTCGCGAGTGGTCGAAACAGATAGAATAATTCATAAAAATCCTAAATCACGTCTGCATTCAAAAAAAGTCTTTTGCTAATATTCCTTAATAAATTGGAATGTAAAAACACAATTTTTCATTTCACAGTTATCTTAAACGTTACTCACACATTTTGTAAAAAATCTGGAATGAGATTAAAAATTGAATCTTTTTTCAATACTTCGAGGGAATCTTTCTAAAGAATATAGTATTTCCCGTAAAGAAGGGGGTTAGATGAAAAAATAATTGACTGTGTTACAAAGTGTAACAAGGGAGCGCTTTTAACGTCATTAACGTGTATGAAGGTAAAAAGAAAGGAAAAAGGTACAAAAATTAAAAGAACGTTAAATTCTTTTCAACGCTTTCAGAAACTTTTAAATATCTCTCAAGATCTGTAAGAAATTTTTCCGTTAAAGAAGTAACGCGTAATGTTAACAGGAAGTTTCTCGGAGAATAATTTTATTCTTCCATCGTGATAGAGAGATACCAGGATATTTCCAGCGGGAATGTCGTCCCTCCTCATTTCAGAAGAAATTGAACGTCCATCGGAATAAGTTTCCACCTCTTGATGCGTCAATAAGTAATATAGATTATTATTTGAATAAGTTATCCTCCGAGAAAAGAGAGCCAGAAGAGTACGGCTGAACGGGATAAACTTGGAGAAATTAAAAAGAATTGAATCTCCTCCCGTCCGAGTTCGCTAATCGCGGACATTTTTCTTCGCAAGCAAATTCGATCCACAAATACATCATCAGCTGCACCTCGACTATTCTATTTCATATTGTCCGATCGGATGTATCTATTCATTCTTTACAACGAAGATAGAAAACTTTTATTCGCTGTGGACTTTTCGGAATAAGAGCCAACAATTAATTAGTTCATCGAAAAAGTAATGTATGGCTTCTTCATATCTATGGAAGTTGAAAGCTTACTCAATCGTAATCTTTAGATGTAGAGGTTTCACACAGGGTTGAAGAAATCCATTAGAAATCAAGATTTATTAAGGTGAATAAAATTACACATTGAAATCTTTCTAAATTCGATTAAAACATCTTATAAATATTCTTTATTACATACGGCAATTTACGAATTACTATACTCTCATGTGAAATCCTTATCTCTGGAAATAAAATTATTCGAAAAATTCTAGATACGAGGAAGAAGCAATTGTCGCGAACGAATGAGAACGGGGCGAAGAAATGGACGAGAGTCCGCGTTTCCGTGAGACCGCGGTTACGAATCCGTGGAGCGAAGAGAGATGGGGCAGAATCGGCGAATTGTTTTAATAAAGCGGCTGCGGAGCGTAGGACGGTGGTTGGATTCGGTAATTGACTTGGAAACTCACGCCCGGCCGTAGAACGTTCAGGGGCTGGAGAGCCGGCACCAGAGAAATATTTAAATTCCTTCATTACTCGCTCAAAGAATCGCTAATGCTAGATGGAATCGCGTGGAATATGATTATTCTACTATTTTAACAGCCAGCGCGGGTTCTGTCTGTCCCTTTGCTCGAATCAAATTACTTTTTTGTCGAACGGACCTAACGTAGAGATGCTTAGTCCATGTCTTTCGTATCAACGTAAAAATTGAAAAATTTGGAACTATGGTATACGCCGGATAAGGATCCAGCAGTTAAGGAATTATTTTAAGAAAATTGGTACACGTTTGTTAAAGTATTCTGAAGAATGATTGTTGCGACCTCTCAACTAGTTGGTGATCAGTTAAATTGTAACTGTTCGATTGGCGTCGCGAACCTTGAACGATATTAACGTTCAAGGTGGAGGGTTGATTGAAGAGTTCTAGTATGATCGTGATTTATAAGTGGTTGAAATGTGGTTTGAACTATCTCTTAAAGTGTCTTGTATGATGTCGTTTTATGATGCGTTTATATGATTGGAATTTGTTTGATAACCTTGGAAATCTGTCTGGTGCTTATATTCTAAGTGTGAGACCTGGGAATGTGCTTTCGTCAATATTTTCCGTGAGGTGGGAGTCTATGTCTGTCCAATCTTGTGACTGTCGAACTGTTGTGGACATCTCGCAAGTGGTGCGTCTTGTGCGTACCTGGTAGAGGATGCGTAGCGTAACGTCCCGTTAGTGACATCGTCCGGTGGTATATTGTCGAGTTCTCATCTGGTGTCGAAGTTTATGACGGATCGTTTGTTATTGAGCGAATTTAAAAATGCTAATTATGTTGTCGACGTGGTCCGAATTGTAAACTTTACATAAGCAATGTGGGAAATTTCAACTTCTCGAAAATAGGAGATATGCAGTCCGTAAACTTGGGATAATCTTGTATCTTGTAAAAATTATATTGTTAATAAATAACTTCAATACACGTGTACTTAAAATAACTCTTGCATACTACTTACAAGTATCATATAATAAATAAGAATATTTAGTTTGATTAAACTCGTATGATAATTGTAACGGTTTATGTAATTTTGTACGATTCTTGAGGAAAAAGTCAAACATAGACACACTTCAACAAATGTAAATTAAGTTCAATGCATATTGCCCGCAACAGCTACCATAAGATCGCAAAGAAAGACGAAGATAATTCAATCGCGAGAATTGATACGAAAGGGGAGCAAACTATTCCAGATGAACAAACATGTATCAAAATCTACAAAAAAAAAGAACACTATTAGAATCGAATAAAAGGACCCATAAAAAAAAGAGGCACGAATCACTTTACTTCCGCTTCACTTCGGGCTATCTTCGGATTTTTTATCTATTCAAAAGAAACTTTCTTCACTCACGACTTCCAGAGAGAAATGGTGTTTTCGTGGTTGTGTTACGATAGAATGGAGGGTGTAGCGTCTCGACGCTCGGTGCGCAAATTAGCCACAAATCGGAGTATTTCTAAAGACGATTCTCGCTCGGGGAAAAACGGCGAGTGCCGCTCAGGGAAACCGGGTTACAGTAAGTACCTTTGTTTCGCCATTTTGCACTCGTCATCAAGCAAATATCAAACGATTAACGTTAATTGAACTCGACCGAGGGTCGCGGCTTTTTTCCTCCTCCTTATTCATCGTCCTTATTCGAGTTTCTCTCTGCTCGCTGACATAGGCCACCAACCATGAAAGAGCCACTTGACGAGGAGAAAAAAATGAAGAAAAGGACGAACAGAGAGGTGGAAAGAGTGGAAACTCTGTTGCGAATATCAATTCATTGCCGACGACCGTCAGTCGACGATCGATGGCCTGCCCATTTTCCTGATATTCTTAAGGTCGTTCGCGTTATTATCATTGTTATCGTTATTTCCATTCTTATCATGGGAAGATGAATAGCATTTGTGGATCGTTCCGCAGGAAAATCAGGAAATCACGATTTTAATCGGGTCGATTGTTTTTCATGCGGCTCGATCGTTTAACGTCGCGAACGATTGTTACATACTTGCTCGCGTTTCTGGGGAATTCCACTACATGCTATCAAGTGAATAGTCGAATCACCGCAACCATCGCGAGTGTTATTAATTCTATTAATTTAGTGGAGAGCAATCGATTACGTTGTGTATCGGAAAATTGATTAGACTCGAGATCCAACGCGAATATTCGGCTAACGAAGAATCTGAGTTGCGGACACGCTATATAAAGCGTAATGACAGTCAGATAATACAAGGCAGCTACTTTCGAGAATGCTTAAGTGATTCAATTTATTTCTAAAATGATTAATTTCTAAGGCGAATATTCAGCTACAGAGTTGAAATGGATACTAGACGATTATATTAGGTATAGAAAAATATTGTGGGCTTTTGATTTTACATTCTATTCGGATAATCCAAATTGAGATATTTTAGAAAACAGCGTGATAAAGTTCGAGTTGATGTTCCAACATTGAAGAGATATGTTAAACAATTAGAATTCGGCGGTCGTAATAATTTAGATAATTCGCATAATTTACAACAATGGTTATAACTAAATGTAGAAAACTCAATCTACATAATAATGATGTATCTCAATAAAATTTTCTAGAACAAATTTTCTTCGCAAATATATATTTTTCCCTCGTCCAAGAGTGGAATAAGAACTCACTCTCGATTATCGAGTCTCGTTTAAAACTCACCGAGCCAAGTTGCACGGATTTGGTCGTTGATTCGACGCGATTTGTTAATTAAACTCGTATTGCGGATATTAACGGCGGCTAACCCAGGCGAAAATAATGATGAAGTATGAATATTAAGTAAAACGTATTACAGGAGGGGGATGAAACGAAGGGAAGAGGTCTAGCCGACGGCGGAAGAGAAATGACGAGGGAAACGAAACGGGCTCGTGACGATCGATGAAAATCTATTACCGACGAAATCCGACGTGAGCGCGACAAATTAGAGAATTAATTGTATAAATCCCTTGGCCCGCGAAGTAGCACAGGGCAAAGAGAGAGAAAGAGAGAGAGAGAGTCGCGCCGGTTTCCAGGGTTGTGGCAGGGAGTGGTAATCCCTTTTCGAATTTCCACGGACGTTCTCCGCCGCAAATTGCCGTACAAACCGTCGGAAATCGTTCGCGAAGCGTTAATAATGCAATTTAATTTTAATAACCAGCGTCATTGGAGCGTTGCCTCCCGAAAGACGGACTCCAGTTTGTCTGATTTATTGAACGCTACGGAAGGAAATCATTCGAGGAGTTTTTTGTTTAATATCGCCCATGTACGTCTTTTGTGCTTTCGTAAATATAATTCATCACGAAAGTGTTGCGACATTGACTACAGAAAATTTTTAGAGATATATCGTGTTCCATGGACGAAACTTTTTGAAATTTCATTGACAATGTATTTGTCGTGATTTTATTGGTAAAATTTGAAACGAATGTTTAGCAGTAAAAATAATTTTAATATTATATATTTCTATTATTATTCATTTGCAAATGATAAGTAAGTCTTTCTTCTTATTCTTCAATTTCAATTTTGAAAGCAACTTCCTACATCGGCTTAGAATTGTACGTAAGTAAGTAGAATAAATAGCTGTCAGATATTCCAGAATGAGACTGATTTGTCTTAACAATTTGTGCAAATGGAACAACAGAATAAAAAGAGAACTGTATCGAATAACATAGAATTCAAAGGCAAAATGAAGAACGAGTACTAAAACTCGTCCCCATAAAAATTCATTTCACGTCAAATCTGGAGAAAAAGTACACAAAACGAAGTATTACACGACCTGCACTATACCACCGTGTTCCTCTTAGCTATTTCTCAACTTCTTCAAGAACTCGGTTACACGTCTGCTCGTTTCACATTTTAGCTCATAAAACCTTCCCTTGTTCTTTCGTTCGAGCCGTCTCCGCGCCGAAATTCGAAGCGAGCTCCAAACAAATGAGGAGCATTAATCAGAAAACAACAATTACAAGTATTAAGTAACATTCTCCGAGTCCCTCTCCTTGGCATGGCAATCAGAGCGCGCTCAGGTTCCTGATCTCCACCCTCCATCTCGTTTCGCCTCCGAAAGGAATAGCGAGCGACGAGACACGGGGGATGGAGTTCGGAGAATTAATGCGACAGAACTTCAAAGCTTGGCGTTTTGACTTGCAACTTGCGGCGAGCATAGGCGAGAGCTAACCGATCGTTGGTAATCACTGTGCAACGTGTCCGGATTACCGGTAGGAGTGGGACTGGCAGAGAACGACGGGTCAAACGGGTAAGGGGTTAATTCGAGTTAATTCACGTAATTAGTCGGGATAATTAAAGTCGTGAGTTTCCAACGGAGAAACCAAGCATCTCGCGGCAACACTTTGCGCCGCTCGCGACACGCACTTTGACATGCAAAAGCGGTTCTCTTCGAATTCCCCCTGCCCTGCCTTGTACTCTATTTCTTCTGAAATGTTGGATGAAGTTTAACATTGAAATTTGTTGTGAGAACGTTCTTTGCCATGTGGCGTAAGAAGATTAAATTTCAATTTTTGTAAGTAATGACGATTTTTGTAAATTAAAAATACATAATATATACATACATCGTATAATTGATTGTTATGACACAACTTCGTAGTTACTAATATTATTCATTCGTTATAATATGACATTCGTTCATTGGAAATTCGTATCAAGATGCAGATTATACAATATGCATAAATAGAAACTTGTGTGAAACTAATTGAGTTCGAATACCACACTGTATTCATTGTGTTTAATCAATCTATGAAAAGTGAAAAAATTTATTTATACAGAAGAAAAATTTCTAATATTAATTTTAGTTCCCAAATATTATTAAGAATTCTTACATATTGTGCATAAATTAACCATATAACATCAATAAATGTTCAAGAACAGGAATACCTACTTTAACATCGAATAAAATTTAATTAATTATTTTAACATCGAAAAATTCTTTCATTCCCTGATCTGAACACCTACTATACATCCACAAACTTCCCGGAGCACTGTTAAATCAAGAATTTCCAATCGATCGTATAACTTTAACTGGAGCAACGAAATTTTGTCACGATCTAACGTTGAGCAGTTCGACCCCGTACAATTCATCCTTTTCTCACCCTATGGGAAGTAACTGATTAAAACACTGTTTGATTACGAACTCTAGACGGCTACCAATACTGCAGATCGGTTGAATATTACAATGTTCCTCGACAGGAGTTTGAACAGGACAGTTTCCCTTCGCTGTTCTCGTCCCGCTTAAGACGAATCGCTATTGCGGTTCACGGAATTGCTCTTTACGGTTAATACGAGCCCTGTGGGCATGAATTTGGCCCTTAATACGAACGCACCCGGTCGTGTAGACGCTCGTAAACCGGTATTATGAGTTACGAGCCGGTGGGATCAAGGCCGATCGCGCTTTTGTAATTCCATCGGCGCCAGTGACGAGTAGCGCGTTTTAAGTGCATCGTAAGAACGATTACGCACTGTATAGGTATAGTAGCCGCCGATTCGCTGGTCAGAGGGGTTAAATATGGAGACGTAGTTTTACGACTCTACAGGGAACCGTGACGTGTACGAACGAAGAGAAAAAGAACGTCCCCCGCTAACATTCCTTACGCCAAATTTTAGCTACGAATTTTGAACGAAGTATATATTAGACTATTGCCTTCTAAGTTTATCTTTTTTGTTTAGCTGTGGGTAGAAAATGAGAAGTAGAAAGGCTATTTAGTAGAACTTTATGGACAATTTTAATTATAGACTGTTGCTCTCTGATGAATAGCTGAAGATCATTTTCATTGTACTATTTTTACAGAGACAATATATATATATATGTACAAAATATACACATATATAAAAATCATCTATGTCATCCACTGAAGAATAGTTCTTATAGAGAGCTATCAAAAATAAATTTAATTTTATTCTCTTTCCAAATAATTTCTTGATTTCTAAGCACAAATACTTTCTGTATAATTCAGTATCATTTTAAGATTAAATCTCTGAAATGTAGAATCTCTACATTAAAATAAAGTATAGAAAATGTTGAAACGAAGTCGGTCATCTAAACGAAATGCATCCAACAGTAAGAACAGGCGACGCCAGGTAGTTTGTAAATCAGAAATTCCACCGTCAAGCGACGGTTCGTCCAGACGTTCGAAAAAAGTTATCTCACATAACTCTGTTTCCCGAAGGTATCGTTAATATCATCTCTGCGTTCTTTGAGTTTCTTACACCCCACGTGAAGCGGCCGAAGAACGTACAAGATCAAAAGTCGTCGAGGTATAGGATCAGAAAGATGAAGGAAAATGTTGGACGCATAAGGGCTGAACAGTGAAGCGGAATGAATTGCTTCCGTGTAGACGGTGTTCTGTAACTGATAGCTCTGTCTTCATTTCTTCCTGACACGACAGCCACGTTTCCTCCTCTCTTATTGTCTCCTTTGATTCTTTTCCACCACGTACGTTTCTATCTGTGTTTCTCCTTCTGGCGGGAGGAAACCGAAACGCTTGGCAACGGGAAACCAGAGAAATCGCGCCCAAAGCTTTGCCGACCGTTCAACCGTGAAAGATTAAATTTTTATGCTGATTGTTTATCGACAAATATTTCGCGCCTCTTACTTACACTTTTGCAGGTTTCATCGTCGATATAAGATTCATATAATTTCGTATTAGTGATTGTAGAAATTGTAAAGAAATTGTTATAAACGTACTAAAATTTTATGGAGCCTCAAAATTGTTGATTTTTAGAAAGGAATGATTCACGTATTGAAACTTACATATTATGTAAATATGAAGTATAAAGGAGAGCACATAATTCACGGGTTGTTACCTTAGAAGTTCTTGAACTTTTCCTGCGAGACTCAATAATGTCAATTGGTCTCTTATCCAGATATATAAAAATGTCTCTACACTTTGTCATAAAATCGCACGGGTGAACAGGTTCCCAGCGTAACATAAAATCAAGATTAAGTACTAAAGTAGACAAAAAGATGCCCGAAGCTTTTCTATATCTATTCAAGAAAGGTTAATAAATAGATTTACCATATATGTATAAATATATGTATAATTCATAATTCCACTAACTTATCCTTCCCAAGCAGATAAAATAGCCAAATAAAAAGAAAGAAAATGCCAAAATAAATAAACAAAATAGGTTGTGCCAATATACAATACACGTAACACAATAAAGTCACAAACTTTAGCCCCGAAACCAACAAATTATCTACCTACCCTTGAATTTATAACATCTGATCAGAAATCTTTTCTACATACTTATATTTTCTAAAATTTTAATACGATATGATAATTCAATGAACAAGCACAAATGTTCAGAGCAAAGATCAGACAAGTGTTCCCATTCAAGAAACCCCGCGAATTTGAAAAGCGATGCAAACACGCAGTATCGAAATACCGGAGTCACGACTAATTGACTTTTTAACTAATTGCATTAATAATGCGGCAGTATTCCCGCGCGCAAGTTTGCACAGGCTGGCAGCAGGAAAATGAACACGCCAAGTCCGGGGAATGAATCATGGATACGCATATAAATACTATGCGGGCCAGGGCTTAGAAAGGCGCGGCCAGCTCGGATGCGTATTTAATATGCAAATTGAAGAAATGGGATTGCAGCATGCTGTACGCAGGCCTGGTGATATTTCGAAGCGGACCACTGCGAGGATTATATCCTTGCGACCTACCTATATTGATATTATGCAAATCCACCCCGCCGCCAATGTATCGAGTGCTTTTGATATCCCTTTGTTTTGTCCCCGATATGTGTTTCCCAACTTTTCAATTCTCGATAAACTGGCTGGATTATTCCCGTACCTACTCGAATCAACTTGTTCAGTACACTCGATTATTTGCCCTCGTAATTGAAATAATTATCAACTGCAATAACGATATAACGTGACGTACGAGTATTAACTTTGTGATAAGTGATATTTGATATGATAGTCGCTCTAAGATAATTTGCCTGCGATTTTGATTTCCTGTTTATTTGGTTGTGATTTTACTATGGTTTTCTTTGGAATTCTTTTGGTTTATTTGAGAATAGGAAATGTGAATAGCGGAATTACATATATGTACGTAGTAAAATTTATAAAATGCTAAAGGAAACACATTTTATGAAAGGATATCATATTTATTGAAATTTGTGAAGCTTGGAAAAAATGGTTTCGAATAAATATTGAAACGTAGTTAAATATTTATAATTCTATGTAGTGCATGGTAGTAAAATATGTGGTAATAATATGTGGATAAAAACGTTAAAAGTAGCAATATATTAACCTGCTGTGATAGCTTTGAACCAAAATGATTGAAAAATAGGACGAACTGGACTGATACGCGACAGTTTAAACTCTGTGTCCCGCAGAGTTCGATGATTAACTAGAACGTAATAAATCCATTTTATTTAGTCGTATAAAAAGTCGTTTAGTGTTCATTAAAGATCGTAAACTCGACACGCGATTGTTTGTCCACTGAATTATGCACTCGAATTTTACGACCATTAAACAACTGAAACCAGGGTTCTCCCTAACAACTTTCTGTAATGAACTTTACTTTCGATCGAAATAATATAACATTCTATTGCTTGTTACAAATTTCACAAAAATACTATTGTTTATCTTTAACCTTATAATGTTTATCAACCAAGAGATACCATTTTACATTTACGAATATGAATACAAGGGCTATCAAAATTTTAGTTAGTTCTTATTCATAATTAGTGAAAATCCAATAAAAAACGAAACAGATTTTATTATTATTGTTCATTCTCTTATATTTTGTAGATTTCCATAAAATTATTTGATCAATTCGCGAAAGAAGCTTATAAAAAAGAAAATAAAAAACTTAGAGAATAAAGCCGTGCAGCTTTGAGCAAAAAGATTTACGATCACTCGACCAACGACATATCCTCCGAAAGAACTTTTGCACAGAGTTTATTCTTCAACGCAACACATTTTCGCAGATATATAAGGTCAAACTTTATTCAAAGAAACAATTGAATATTTAATCTGAAAAGTGCAAATATTTCTTCGCTAAATATAAAGAATCTGGATTTCAATCGTCATAGCTTTCCATATTCCTCGCCAAAATCAAAATTCTTACCGCTCTTTGTTTTCCTTACCAACATCTAAGCTCCTAAATTTTAATTATAATCGCTTTCCGCTGTTTTTGTTGAAATCTATATTCACAAATTTCAATTATAATCACTTTCGACTTTTCCCACCAAAATCCCAAACGACCTAGATATTCAAATCGTCACGTTGCTACGTGAAATCAAGTTTTGTCGCGGTTCTATGATTAATAATCCGGCAGGTGATTGGTATCGCGCACGGCACGGCAAGTGACGAGTATTGTCGGTTTTATCCAGACAATCGAGTTGGTCGATTCTCGATCCTGAAAACGAAGGAGTGGCAAACCGAAATGTTGGATTCGTCTTTGTCAGAGGAACAGCGAGGCTGTTTCGAGGCACACGCCAAACCAATGAGCCGAGTCACGCACCCGAAGAAAAGCGGTGAGTGAATTTATGCACACCACTTCGAATGAGCGTTCCTGCATTAGGTGGGCCAAATGGGATTATTTCATGACGGTCAGAATTACAGCGACGTTCTATTCGAATCGATCAACGCGGAAGATGAATCTAATTAACCGGCTAAATGACCGAGTGATTTTAAGCTAGATAGAGATATGTGGGTTCCACGGTCTGTGCTGGTATCATGTACAAATTGGACTGATTAATTTATTTTTTAATTTGATATATTACAATTTTTATTTTTATTTTCGTATAATTTTCCTAATCATAAAGTTTCATTGCGTTATAATAAAGTTATAAATTGTTAAAAAGATTAAGTCTGATAAAAGAGAGTCACAGAGTGTTATTTTCATAATACTACTATTTTGAACGCTATTGAAACTTCAAAATATCACATAGCTAGATCATGTAGCCTTCTAATTATTTCGAACACTTTAGCTACGAAGAAGAGGAGAACGATATAATGATTACTATCTTAAATATCTTTACCTAAAATACCCTGTGACGCAAGAGATTATTTCTTTAAATAGACACTAAAAATCCAGCTCTTCGTATATTTAGTAGAGCTTAATAGAATAACATGAAGCGTTTACCAGCAAACTTAACAGGAAGATGATACTTTGTTTAACATATATTCTAATTATACACCAAAATAGACAAGTTACATCAATTATTGCAATAATAGAGTAAATAATAAAAAATATCGGTTGCTTATAGCAACTCTGTCAATAATAAATTCTTTCAATCTCTCGAATTTCTTCCGTCAATCTTTTCATGGTATTCATACAAAGTACTCCTGAAGACTAGAAAAGACTAAAATAACTGGGAAATGAAAGTAACGAAAAATATTATGTGTAAAGTTATTATACAATAATGTGTTTTCTTACGTCATAAAATTCCAAAACAGTACACATCTCCCATAAAATAAAAACAATAACATCAATTCGATGCTATCATGTGCACTTCCATGAATCCAGTTCAGAATCGTCTTTGCGCGACTATCTTACTATCGCGACCGTTTACAAATTTAAATTCTCGTGTCTGTAGAGTCATGAATTTCATGACTGCATACGGAGCGCGTGCATCATGTTCCTTGCAATCAAGCCTTTTTAAAATCGTGACCTGGCAAGCGACTAGGCGCGAAAATAAAAAGGGACAAGTAGCGCGGAACGAGCAAACGTGTGTTGATTTCGAGGCTGTTCCCAGGGGACTAGTCGCGACCTTAACTTCAGCTGTGTCGGAAAACGGCACGCGTGAGTGCTTGGCCAAATTTAGTATGTACCCTCGGAGGGCAATTTGGTCACGGAATCCGATGGACGTTGTGAACGTGGACACATATACAAAATGCAGCCAGCAACGCGTTCCCATGGATAGCCATAGGTCGACTATCATCCGCGGAGACTCATAATCCGGAGAGTTCGTTTCCTGCCGGTGGCTGACGACACGATGGATCGTAAAGCGGCGTCCGGCGTGATTAAAACGCAACGTTCTGTCCCTTTTCGCGGTTAAACGACTCTCGTGGACAATGGCGAGCAGGCTGCGATAAGTATTTAACCGGGGGACCGGGAGAGATGCTTTACGGGATCTCGTAAAACCGCTTCATCGTCGAACAGTTTGATCCGTTGAAGCCGGTGTGCTGGTTTAGTCGCGAAATCACCTTTTGAAAGAGCGACCAAGTATTTTAGAAAATATAGAGATGAAAGGCATAAAGATAAAGTGGAAACCACAGACGTGTAACATGATTGTTTAGAAGGCGAATTTTAAAATTCAATATGTCGTTAATCAATTCTACATTAAAACTATCTTTCTATCCGATTCTGGATTAAATAAGCAATGCCTGTTTTTCCTGTGATTCATATGGCCGGAAATATTTCTACGTTCAAAGGTGTAGGTTCTACTACATTAAATTAAACGATAATTGAAAGAACTGGGCTAGAAAGATCGCAATTCGAGAGGTGACAGAATCGAATCTATCGAAGTTATTTTACGGTTCATAAGACGGGTGACAGTGTTAGAAAATCTAGCGAGAAGGAGAAGAAATCGGAGCCAAGGGATTACGTCCCGAAAAAAGCTGCCCTTTATTGGATAACCCGTAGGTCTTAAAGATTTAAAGTCTTCCGGTGTAAAAAGTAGTTCCGATCTTATGTTCTTTCTTTCCTTGTACACTGTTTAACGTGTATAACATTTATTCTCTGCGAGAAGAACGGAAGAAGAAAGCCAACCAGAAAAGAGAGAGAAAGAGAATGAAACGGGGAAATTTATGGGGAATCTTTAGGGTCGAGAACATTTAATGACAACCTAACAAAACGACCTTTATTTTGCTGAGTGGTAAGCACAGTTTTCGATGTTTCCACTGGAAAGCTCTTGCCTCGTTCCTTTTGCACGTTTCACCTCCATCCGTCTCTATCCCCTTTGCTCTCTTTTCTTCCCTTGTTCGTCCATTCTTTCCTTCTCTCTCTGTCTTGCTCTCTGCCAGTTCTCCATCCCAGCATAGCAGACGAGTAATCCAGGAATAATGAACAGCCAGCTGTCACTCGCAATACCCGCTCTTCCAGCAAATACGACTCTTGACGAGTTTGCGCAACTTCTGGCCTAGCTGTTCCCAGGAAGGAAGACGAGAGCGAAAGAGGGCGAATTCGAGAAGAAAAAACTGCTGACCTATGATCGTATATTGCTCGGAAATCAAATTTACTTTCCGGCTGACTTTTTGAATATCCAACTTCTGTCATTGCTTCGCGACACGATCTTCACCAGCATAAATTTTATTCCGAGTCGCGGCAAGCGATTTCCCAGTGACGAAAACTTTTATCGCGTCGCGAAACAATCAAGATCGTCTGAATCGTATCGAAAAGTTTCTCTTGCAAATTTAAACGTAGCTTCAAACGTATTTTCGAACAGCGCTTTCAGCACTTCCGATGCTGCTTGACATCCTTAAAGTTTCATGTTCCCTCTCATCCACGCATCGTGCATTGTTCTTCCGTTTAGCAACCAGCAAACGAGAGAAAGAAAGCGAAATTACGTTAAAGATATTGTGTTGCACCGGTTTCATAAATTTTGCTGATTAATGCGTTTCAGTGTATCCTGTGCAACTATTCGAAGCAATTTCCTGTTCGTCTTTGTTCGCGCTACGGGTCTAATCCGAACTGGTTTTGCCGGCAGTTAACGAAGTTTTCATTAGTCGTGCTCCTGGCAATGCCGCTAAATTGCTGTTCTCGTTTAGCTTTTGCTCATTTTGAAATTCCAAACTACCGTGCCGCTGCAACACTGTTAATATCGATAATCGTCTTCGTTGCGAAACCTCCAATTACCTGCAAATATTAATCAGCCTCCCGTGATGTTACACACGCCAACTTAATCGACACCTACCACACTTTTCCGTATGACGAGATCGTTTCGGTGCAATATAATGATTAACCTTGTAAAAGTAATATAAAGTATAGTAATAAAAAAGTATTCGCAGGAAATATCTTGTAACTTACATATATATATATTTTTTTTTTCAGATTGGTTTCCAATTTTAGCAATGCCATCATGATGGTCTTGTCTCATTACAGTGTAAATTATTTTATACATTACATGTAAGTGTTCAAATACCTTCGTAATCCACTACATATCATTTTATCAGTATCAATAAATATAACCATTATATTAACAAAAATATGACTAATATTAACATTAACAACGAATTGATGTCATAAAATCTTATTAAAAATATATTAATTTTGAACCTACAGAGCGTATTCTCCATCACAGGAAAATCAAAGAGACATTGGTAAAAGTGAAGAATCCTCCCCTTTAAAATGCTTTTCATTTCACCCCAATGTGACTTTCTGTTGCCAAGATATTGTCGTTCGAAACGGAATGAAGTGTTTAATGTTTCGCTATCGCTGTTTCTTTCGCTCTCTTTTTCGCTCTCCTTCACTGACCTGCCTGAAGCGCAGCACATATGCGCTGATCAGTGACAAACATCGAGTTAGCGTATTTTTTACTATTACTATTAGCGACATACGCACATCCAGAAAAAAAGTAGGTCACGATGCAACTGGCTGTCATTCATTTGCCTCTATACTTTATACGCTTTATTCGCTTGTCCTTTGAAATTCTGTATCTCGGGAACAGATTGAGATATCGAGATGAAACAAAAAGCATTTTAAAGTACACGCTTTCCTTTATCCCCTGACATGATTGATGTCTATGATTTTGCAATTTTTCTGCGTGTATTTTTTGATCAAAATTGTCATTCAATAAGAATGTACTCGTATTCAGAAGAAATTTACGAAATTTATTCAAAGTGAAAAAGTTGAGTTAAAATTGAATCTTTTTAGAGTGTAAATGTAATACATTATGTGTAATGCGAGGATAATAATCATATAATGGTGGTAGTTAAATTAAGCAAACAATTAAAGTTTCCATTCTGGTCTGTTTTAAACAGTAATAAAAATTGTACAAGTAAATTTTGAGGTATGTTCCACACATTGTTACAGGTTACTATTACGAGGATAGAACAGTTTTTACGTAAACGTGGCGATTATCTCTCTGTTTTATATTCGTTCCCATAGCCACACTCACAGCGCTGTTACGCAACGGCAGACCTTACATTTTTGATGCGTAGCTTGATTTTCAAAAGACCATAAAACACACGCGAGCTTACTCATTTTTTAACGCGAGATTTTATAAACCTGTTCGCTTGTTTTCAGTGAGTTCACGTAATGTAAGAACTGTTCCATTTGTAACTCAATTACTTGTTGTGTATTTGCTATATGAAATTTTAGTTTTAGGTTTTTACTCCGTGAAATTTCACTTTCATTACAAAATTTTATTGCAATTATAGAATTATCATACTTCTCAATTGTCTCAAATTATTTCACTTTCAAGTTATCTAAGGAATAATAAAATATAAAAAAATTTTATTTAAATATTTCATCCTAACGATGTTATATAAAATTCATATCACTGAATTTGGTGTATTTCAGTTCGTGACGAATAACGAAATTCGTCACGTTTTAAAAGAACGTGTAACAGGAAATCTGGTTCCAGGGTATGATGGCGATTTCGAAGCTGAAAATGATTGAGCAGCTATCGCATATTGCTTCGAGTTAGCATGCAGAGGTTTCGCAAAACCTGTTGGATAGAACTCAGAACTACTCAGGACTACTCAGGACTCAGGACGTTGTCATCCTCGTAAAACGAAGCAAACGAGTGATCGATATATTTTGACCTGTAAGCATATCTTCAGCTCCGATACTGAAGATCGGAAAGTACGTTTTAACGAGGCGTTTGCAGTCTCAAAATACGAATGTCAATGGAAATATCTGCAAGTTGCTCCGAATCTAAATGATATTGCATAGCGAAGATAAATTGAAAATAGTTTGATTCATGATGTAAGTTTTATATTATACATAGTGAAAATAAATTGAAAATAGTTGATTTATGATTTAAATTCTATATTATATACATATTATACATAAATTAAATTGTATATTTATTTGTAATTTGATTATGAAGATCAACTTGTACTTATATCACAAATATAAGATAAGCATTAATCGAAACACGTGAAAAGTATTTAATTTGCTGCTACTAAATTAAAATAAATATTATTAAAATTTGAAACTGGACCCATTAGCACGTATTAGAATTTCCCGCCAGTTTTCTGCGGCCGTATGTTTTCAATATTTTCCAACTAACTTTTAAACGCGTAATCATCGAATAATAAGCAAATACATTTTACGATTTTGATTGACGGTGCGAGAACCACGAGAACGGAGCTCGGAAACAAGGCGATAATTCATGGTATCGCTTGAATAAAGCATGACCGCGAAGCGAATTCCACGTTTTACAACTTTCACGCGCGAGTATCGCCGTGTTTAGTCAAACGAAATTGGGAACACGATACAACAACCGAGTCAACTTTTACGCCGTTCCACCGTTATACGGCGACACTCGAGTACAATGAACATATTTTTCGCGTTGTTTCTAGGGATTCAACGGGGACTCTTGTTTCATTTACATAGCCAGGCGGAGCGACTGAATTTAATAATCAATACAACGTTAACGGATCGACGAAATGTTCTACCCATAAGTGTATGTGGGTTCATCGATGAATCGAACGATCCGTGAGCGTGTTTCGTAATTTCAACAACGACAAAAAGAATCCTTGAACAATCACAAACCGATAACATCGATAGGGGCTAAGTCGAACGCGAGAATCGAATTCTCTCTTTCTCTTCCATTCTCTGGTAGTACGAGTCGCGTTTTCAAGTTTAGCTTAGGTCGGTGCTCGCGTGTATCGCGAAATTGGATCAATAAATAATTAGAAAATTAATTAACGATTCACGGAGGGTCGCTGCACAGTCTATCTTCATCTCAGCAGTACATTGTTTATCAGTAGGAAGGAGGATGAGCGACGCAAAAAAGCGAGATGCGCGCAAGCTGGGCGCGCAATAAAAGAGGCCACATACACCTATAGAGAAAGAATGAGAAAGAACGCGAGAGAGGATGAACGAGAAATAGGGGGGAAACGGACGTAACGAACATTGCGCTTATTTATTCGGCCGTTTTTCATCCGTGGCGCGCGGGGTTACTTCGATACCTCGACAACGGATGGCTCTCCGACCTGTCTGCCGCGCGCTTGACACAGATACACATCCAGCACACTTTTTAATTCTGTTTTAATCTCCGAGTTATTGCTACTCCAGAGCTCGCGCCGGAGTTTTCCCCCCCCCTTCATCCCGGTATCTCAAACACACCGTATATATGATTCCGCGCCAACGACGGGAATAATGGACCGCGGATACGTGCGCGAGACCCAGCTTCTCTATAATGCAGTCATTGCAGCTGATACAGAGATGCGAACGAATACACGGGACTTCTCTTATTTTCCATCTTTTTCTTTTTCCTATGTCACACTGGTAGTTTTGTCACGACGACGACACCACGCGGTACAAGCAATAATCGGCTCAAAGAAATTTTGAGAAAACGTACCGCCGACTCTTTTCCACGACGCTCTTCCTCCTCGTCCCTGTTGTCTTCGAGAAAACAATACTACACCGCGGTGAACGCTCGTGCGCGTCTGTTTGATTAAAAAATATATCGTAGCTTCTTTTTCTGCATGCACCGCTGTCAGGATTTCGAGTCGAGATATTAATATACCTGAAGCAGGTTTTACTCAGTGTGCTTGCGCGCCACGCTACTACTTACCGTAATTGTTCAAACGCGAGGTATCGTCGAAGATTAATGTTACTTCTGGGATCGGGTTAACTTGGTGCAACGCGAATCTCTGGTTCCCGTAACCGTGCACTCGCGTAACCACGTTGTAGAACACGCCCGAAGAATGTGTATGGAGGTATACAGCAGAGCCACTATGTTTTGCGTTTGATGTAATTTCACTGGTTTCGTGACCGTTTGAGCGAAAGCATGTCTACAGCTGCAGGGTTCAGAGTAATGGAATTTCTGTATTGAGGAGAATTAGGAAATTTCCTCAGAGGTTTTAGTTCGATTTTCCGCCAGCATTGAGGCTTTTCATTAAAGATAAAGAGATCGTATCATGAAATACAATATAAGTGCAATCTTTATACTCTAATAGAAACCTATTTCTTTTAATTCATAACAGTTGAAGTACACAATTACAAGCTTGAAAGATATAATGCACTCGGTGCCAACAGAAAATCGAACGATAACGCATTTGCAAGTCAGAAAAATGTATAATGCATTCGAGACTTTAAAGATTGGATGATGGCGCTCTCGAAGCTCCAAAAATAGAATGATAATTCAGCACTCGAACCACTAAGGATCGAAAAATAACGCACAAAACTATGAAAGTACAACTAACTATCCAAAGATTGCGCCATCCTCAACTCGTATGATTTTTAAACCTATTCTCGCGACATAGCAGCTGTGTCGAGCGCGAGTTTAATTTCCGTCTGGCGTAACGCCGTCGACGATCATGATCGTCTCACCCTGGACTCTTTCCCTCGTCGAGCGTTAAACACGCCATGGGCACACAGAGACGAACACTCTACCCTTCGATCAACAGAGGCTAACAGCAATGAAGCAAGGGGTTCATATGTTCGGCCGTTTGACAGCGAAGCGTTTAAACGCGAAATGCGATCGGTTAAGTGCACCAATCACGGGCAGAGCGTTCGAGAGAGTCAAATAGAGCTTGGAATTCGAAATCGCGTCGTCATACTCCGGCGTGAAATTACGAGGATCGCTGGGGATTCCGACAGGGGATCGTTTGAGAGGGGAAGAGAGAGAGAGAGAGAGAGAGAGAGAGAGAGAGAGAGCAAGAGAATTCATGAATAATCGCGAGGAAGAAAATTTTAGGCTCAAGTTGAAGGTCGATGAAATAAGCGTGTGCAGAGGGAGCGTTCAGGATTAGTGCAATACATGTGGATTGTGTACACGTTGTATTAAGTGGTAACTCCACTGTACACTCTTCCATTAAATTGCGCTCTTGCGGCAAGACTGGGACTTCTTCGAAGCTGCTCCAACGTTCTTGTATTGTTTGGCTTACTGCATGGATTGGTTAGGATTAACTTTCTACGCTATTCGTGCCGCAAGTCAGCTTCAAAATGAGATATTTTCTAACAATATTACATATTCATCAGGTCCACCTTTAATACAAATTATATGTATTAGGTTACTGTTCACGCTATATACTAATTTTTTACTAAATTCACGTTTCGTAACTTTTTATGTAGCTGCTACACTACGTTCTTAGGCATTTTCTACACAAGGTGTTCAAATACTTTCACGAGCCCTGGTATACATTCCCAAATTTCATTCCTCTCACGATTCATTCTGACCTCTCTGAAATCCCTAAATCTCGTCAATCCCAAAACAGATTGTCGAAATCCTTAGCAACCATATCCCTTCATCACACAAGTAATATTCGCACCGATTACGAGAATAATCGGCGGAATAACAACCGGAGAAATAATAACAGTCTCTGGCAAATTGAATGGGCTAACATGGTGGAAAAGGATGGTTGGTGAATTCCAACCGCCTGTTTGCAAACCGATCGCGCTCGCGCGCGTGCACGTTATTACGGCGACGTGTTCCATACCAGTTTCCAAAGTTTCAGCCGGCTGTAAAGTCCGCGCGCGGGTAATACGTACGCTCGGATCGATACTTTCCTATCTTCATCGTGCATGAAATGCGCCATATGTCCCTCGGAGCATGATCGAGTCGCCTGGCTACTTGGATGCCTCCAACTCGTCCAAAGACTCGCCTCTGAAAGTTCTTCTCGGGCCAGCCGGTCTCGTCCGCTCGATCGATTCGTCGATTCAAAACGAGGGAGCAGAGGCAAGAGTTCCAGCCCGGAAGCGACGCAGCTACCCACACGGATACAAAGGCGGAACGCCTACAGTCAATGCGAGTAATTCCATTCACCTGCACCCGCCACTAATCGACCGACATCCCATGCCTCTTTCGCACACCCACACCGATTATAATACCTCCGAACGTCTCGAGATCCGAACGCGAATAGTGATTAAGCTAACGATGGTCGGATCGTATTCGTTCGTTCGTGATTTCTGTTTCGTATGCTCTGCCCGCATGGGAGATAAGGGAGATAGTCTTTACAACGGCAGTTGTGTCATGATGCTCGGCTTTATGAGTTAGCCATTTAGGTTAAATAATTTTGTATAAGTAATCGTATAATAAGCAAGTAATTTTGAAAGTTTGTTGGTTAGACACCTTGGATATAGATGATAGTTTTACCTCTTATATCTATAAACTATACTAATTATGTTTTCCACAAAGAAATTCATGGCAAAAATTCGTGTAAAAAAGAAAAAACAGATGGTTTTCTAAGCACAATCTTCTTTCAGAAGCACGGAGCATTTCGCTTAAGTGCAAAATAAACGGAATGCCGCGTTCCTCATCGGTTCTTCAGTAACCCTATTGCTTTCCAGCGTATGTACACTCGCTAAGAGCCAGCCAGATCCCATTGAATAGTAACATGTACAGAAACGGTGTGTTTGGTAATGAATATTTATGCATCTTCAGTTGAAACTTAACGAGGAGAGAGAGAGAGAGAGAGAGGGAGAGAGAATCACATAGACTGATCGAGGATGCAATTTGCGCCGTTCTACTTGCCGGATTCAATCCGGATTCTTCCTAGTTGAATTCGTCTTGCTCCTGTCGAGTCTGGGAAAGAGAAGACGAGATCCTTGAATTATTTAAAGAAATTTCATTTATCTGAGCTTGGTGTATCTTCAACGGATGTCCTTATCTCCGATCCTCAGTTCTCGCGAGGCCGTTTCTCTACCCTCGGTGAGGAAAGAGCGGTCGAGCTCGTGGCACGAACTATTTCCCTCGGTTTCGTCTGAATATTTCTTCGTTTTTCGTCGGCGACATTTCCTCCCGGCTCGGTAAGCGAGCCGAGCGCGACCTGCAGGGCCTGCTGCTCGAAATGCATGCATCTGGAACGACCACGCCTGGAGGGTGTCGGCGACGGGCTGCGAGACGGGAGCTAGAAAAGAGGAATTGCGCGAAGCAGGACGACGTCGTCGGCTATGACAACGACGACGACTCGAGAGGGCCACTTACGTTTGAATTTTAAATTCTCCCCTCTGGATGGAAGATTTTCCGCAGGCGAGGCATAGGGAGGCGGCAAAAGAAGGAGGACACCTCGGCGATGGATTAAGCTCGCCGAAGCACGAACGAGACGAAGGGGTCAAGTTGGCTCGGATGAGATCAGCATTCTGGATAGCGGCGAACATAGACGAGTAGAACGAAAAGGACGGAAGAAACCCGAAGGAAACGACGGAGAAGAGCGTGTGCGCGAGCCACAGATCTACGAGAGAGACACTTCGCGACCTTCCGGGCCTCTGCACACCGCTCCAACCGATCCACTCTTCCCCTTTTCTTCTCGCTACACTGAGAAATCGACGCCCTCCGCCTTTCATCCTCCTTATTCTCCTTCTTCTTCCACTTTTCTCGCTTCTTCTCGATTCCGTGCTTCAGATTCTTCTTTCCTCTACAACCTTCAATTTCTCTCTCTTCTCCTGCACTTTTCTCAAAACTCAGCCTTCACGTCGTGAGCCGCGCTCGAACGATCCTCTTTTTACCCGGCATTGAAAGAGCGCAGATAAATAGGGGCGGAAATTCGTGAGATAGCTTCGACCCAATGCAGGTCCACGAAATTGCAGCCCGGGCGGCTCAATTCAATCGTGCGAGAAACTCACGCTACCGATGCTTCGCGCGAGCTTCCCAAAGATGTGTACGAAAAGTAGAGGATGGAGATCGAGGCTATACGGGAAATACGTTTACGTCTATTGGATCGTGGATTATACGGTAGACGGAGTGGATTCGATGATAAATATGTGCGACTGTGCGTTGTCGATGCGAGATGATGCGCTGGGAGGAAAGGCGCGAAACGCCGGTGAGAATGAGATTCACCGACGAAATTGGAGAAAAAAGATTACGGTGCTTTATTGTCTTCACAAGTCGGACAATAAAAGCTTCAAATCGTATGTTTGAATTATTGAATCAGAGAAATATTGCATGTTATGTAATAATGAGTATTCGGCAAATTATTAACCTTCTAGCTGCATTATTTTTAATTCTTATGTGTTTTTATAGCGGCTATAAAAAGTATTTGCGCATATCCTTATTTTCCAATGAAGAATTTTCTTTATCAAGTTCTACCTTTTTGAAAAATAATACTAAATAATACTAAATAATACTAAAATAATAATAAATTTAATATACCTACTTGTACCTAATTAATTATTGCGTAAATGCTATAACTACAGTGGCGTGTAAATATTTTCTAAAACTGCTATGTATATTTAGGAATATTTGAAGTAAAATATCGCTTATGATTCTTTCTACTTGATTTCACCAAGAACTTAAAGAAGGAATCCTTAACCACAATATCTTCCTGCCTTCGATCTCGTGTTCCGTATATTCTACTGAATTTGTATCATTCAGCGAGAAAATATTAATAGAGGAAAGGAGGGAAAGCGAGGAAACTTAAGCGGTAGTATCTCGACGATTTCATATCGAGGAGACGGGTCGAGGTTCGATGCAATCGCGCACGAAATGCGTGCTGCGTCTGGCAGTTGGTTAAATCGCTCTAGCCCAGTGGAAAGAGAAGGAAAAAGAAAGGGAACCTATAGAACAGCATAACGATGGGAAAGAAAATCGTGAGAGCGACGTGACAAAGGAAACGAGGGAAAAGTGGCGGGACCGTCTTCTGCGTTTCAATATTTTAGAATCTTTCGCTCTCTTTTCCTTTCTCTTCTCAGAGACACGCAACGATTCTCTTCGAATATAGCGGACAGTCGTAATGTAGGTGACAATTGGAGCGTGTCAATGCTCCATTCCGAGATTTCAATAGCAGGAAAGAACCTCCCTCAGTGCACCGGTTTCTCTTTTCTATCCGAAAACCGTCTGAATTACATTATGTACATCGTACGCCAGCAGTCACGTTCTCTATCTCGTTGATAAAGATTCGTCATCTCGTTTCGTGGATCTGTATATAAGGAAATCGCTGAAAGTTCGAAAGAGAGATGTTGCTCGCCGGCATGAAATCTCAGAGATCCATCTCATTTTCTGAGATACAACGTCGCATGTCGTTCGCGTTCACGGATGGCGTGTACATAGGACGAAGTTTGTTTTTGCATCGATCGAGCTTTATTTTTTTTAGTAAAAGCGGAGATAGGAATATCGACTATTGAAACTTGAATGTGATATTAAAAAGGAATTAAAGTTTATTCTCTAAGCCAAGGAAGAATTTTTATCTGTAGAAGAATAAAAAGAAGATAGGTATTGAACATCTTGATAACATTTCTCGAAAAGTTGAATGATTCTTACGATTGTACAAGGTATTTTATTAAGAAATCGCAAAATATCAGAGACAAACTTTAAAGGTATATAAAATCTTCATTTAGATTCTCCAAAAGATTCTTGGATCATAAACTGACGAAAACTAGTTATTCCTTAATTCTTTTATCTCAGTATTATACCAATCTTTAACCAATTCCAAAGACTGAGGATTTGGTCGACGATCAGATAAACGAGCCGCGAGCATTTTTCGCACTGACCGATAAGACGAGATGCGTTTTCATTTAAAAGGATTGTTGAATTCGGATAGTCCGTCGTCGATAATTTTATAATACGAGATGGAGGGTAAAATAGGAGACTAAGGAACTAGATACATGTTTAAGTTAAATACAAAGTTGACGAGTTTATGAGCCTTTACTTTATCTAGCATTCAGGGACCTGAAACAATCCATCGTTCAAAAAGTTTCCGAGCAGTGGCTAGTCAACTTTCACGGTGTAGTTTTCGATAGTTGCAACAACGTGCGAAACCATATTTTAATAGCAGTACTGCGAGGCAGATACTCGCCGTTGCTTGTTCTCAAAAGACGGTGCCTTTGAAATTTCTGTAGCCGATTAAAACCTGGCTACCCTGGCAACAAAGAGGAAAAATATTTCTTGCCTTGCGTAGAGAGCGAGATCCTTCATGAAAGACACGATATTTTCACGAGAGCTCGCATCAAGCTTGTGCTCCGCAGGGAAAACTTTTCGACATGCTTCGACGAATACGGGAATTTTTTTTAACTTTTCTGCATTCCTTACTTGTCAGGAGCATGTGTTCGCGCCACATTTTCAGAACGTTCACTTCCGTTTCTGATGGTTCTTCAACTCTTATCTCCACTTTAGAGATACATATTTTTTTCTTTTTAAAGCAGAAAATTATATAAAAGTAGGAAGAAAATACATTTTTCTGTAAAATGAAGAATCATTCGTGATGGAAATTTAGAAAAATAGCAAAAGACCCTATTCCAAAATATAGCTCAGAGACTCAAAAATCATGTGTTACCTAGCAATCTTTCTCATTTATGTTTCTAAAACTCAACGAGAACGACCCAGCGACAGATTCGCCGCTTTCAACCCTCACGACATCCTCGCGAATTCTCCTCTTTTCCACGCACAAAATCGCCGTCAATGCGACGTAAACGTTCCATCGCAATGCTCTCTCAGCTTCAGGTTCCACAGGTTTATCGATCGTGGCTGCGCAATTACCAATCAAGAACCGGCAACGCGGAACTCTCCTGTGGAAATCAATCTCAGCTTTTCGCTCGACTACGCGTGGCGGACCGAACCTGCGGTGGCTTATAGACGAACTACGAGAGAAAGGGAAACGGGGAGAGAGGAAGGCGATCTTACGAGTTAGGTGGACGCGCGTTGCACGCAACCGAGAACCAACGGAAACCAAAGCGAATGGTAGAAACAGATTCGAAACTATTTCAGAGCGATCTACGCGAACCAAGTTGCGAAGTGAAGCGACTGATGCAACTATTCAGAGCAATGGGTGCTTGGGTGCATACATGGGAGAGTCGGGCTATGGGATTTACCGCGCGAATTTCTCCACACCGGAAACAACGCTACCGCGCCACCGACTTCCGAAACGTCTGATGCCCCCGCGGTTGGAATTACGTCAAACTGGCATAACGTATCCGTCCGGCACGCTGACTGCATAGACTGTAGCTTCGCCAACTTCTCTAGACTTCGCCAAAGATTCTCCTTGTCCAACGTAGGGAGAAGCCTCGGGTAATTGCACCCACGCTGCGGACCCTGACCACCAATCTGAGACTGGGATTCCGACCTTCGTTAAGTCAAGACCTTGCTACTAGACTTTTGTCTACCTCGATTACACCATCCACCGAACCAGAGACTCGTCTTCGCGAAGAGGCGTAGTGTTCTTTGTATCGCGAATATACTCATAGTAGGTAAAAGTGATATAGCAAGGTCATCGGACAGTAGTTACAATACAAAGTTTACAATTTTCAATGAAAATGACGAGTAGGTTACAGGTTTAAGTTCACGGCGAAGAACGACGTATTTATTGGACCTGCTTCGTGAAGTATTTTTGGCGTATGGATACAAACAGATGAATAGCGAAGGGACGTGTGGCATTGAACGTTTACAGGAGACTTCACTACTAACTCGCAAGTTAGAAGAAGCTTCTTTAGGTTTAAATATAGAGTCACTTAGTCAGTGTGTTCGGTAACAGAAATTTAATAAAAGATGCTGAATTTCTAGTCACGTATAGACGTTAACATGCAATGGTTCGACATGACAAATGGTCTCGCGCATTGACGTATAAGTCGCTTATTGAATAATTCAGTAAAAAATTAAGCGCTGTTGCGTTTCGAAGATAAGAAGTTGAAGAATACATATTTAGCAACTGCCTTCCGCAGATTCTTCAGATATTCTCTTATAGTTACAAATTTCCAATATTACAAATTCTGACGACGTCTGTCAAGTAGAATCTTCGCTTACATATTAACATTCAAGTGATTATCTCGTTAGCATTTGTTCAGACCTTTAAGCAGCGAAATGCTCTCTGTACTAAATCAAAGATTCAATAACCGATTTTGCATTCATATAACTTGTTCGCCTGCAGAAACTTCGTTTATCTTCGTATATTTCTTCTGCAGCTAAACCTAACTACAATCTTTATCCACGGAACGTCTTAAGGTAAAGACTCTTATATATATCTCAAAAGGAACAATTGTCGAACAATTCCATAAAAATTGCTGGGTGCGATTTTCCCTGGGGTCACGTCGAATCCTCCTGCTCGCCGGTGGTGCACGAAAGAGAAGGAGAGATTCAATGAACGATCGAAGAAGCTGGACGCGTTCCTTTGACGCGCGTGTTCACGCATGAGTAGGCAAGTCCTTCTTTTGGACCATTGCCGGTAGGCAATCAACGAGGACCATAGAAGCGGTCCTGGCCGATGCAGTAACACATACGTTCCACCCAGCAGCAATGTGCCAGCAATTTATGACAAGGTACAAGCGCAAACACGTGTACCTGTACCATACATTGGACCGACTAGACTGTATAAACGTGGCTGCATATGTGTAAATGTGTCTGTATGTATTCCTGCGTTCACTTCTGTCTACATGTGCAATGTGTACATATACACGTACATATGTATAGATATGTGTATATTCGTATGTAGTTAGACGTGTGTAGGCGGAGGCGAAGTTACGGAACCATGGCTTGCTTCTGCCTTATAGGTGCCCCCTTCCCTATCCTCTCACCCTGCCACCCCCTCGCATAAGGGTGGAGCTCACGAAGAGAAAATCCTTTGGCCAGCGAAGCTTGGATAATCGCACCTCCGAGCTATAGTCGCGCCTCTTCGCCGGAGAGGCAAGCACGGCAGAGAGAAGACACGCTTTGCTGCAATTGCAGCGGCTGCCCATCCGCGTGGAAATCATAGCTCGCTGCGGGACTCGAAATTGTCCGGAAACGCTCGGATTCTTCTTTCACCAACGTTTGATGGTGGTGGTCGGTGATGGTGACGACGGAGGCGAGGATAAAGCAGAGAGTAGGGGGGAGGGTTCAACTTCTTCGGGGATTTGAACGTAAAGGGGTCGCCCGGTACCATCGACAACGATCTCTCCTCTCCTTTTGTAATTCCACAAGCAGCTCGGGGCTGGCTCGTTGTTCCGCTCCGTGTCCTCCCAGCGTCAATCCGAGTTGTTCCGATCAAAATCGGATCTGGGTTAGAAAGCACCGTTGAACGACCTTGAACGAACTACAGTTGTTCTTGTCACTATGGCGACTATCCAAAGAACGATTTCGGCTATATGTGATAAGGATACCTCTTTTTAGTTCTTTTATACTATCATTGACATATGTTTTCTGGATTACCGTACTTCTTGTTTAGTGATCTAAAGGTATATTTGATCGAAAGCTTGTCCATTACGACAACTCATTAAATGTTATCGATGATTTCTGTCACAGCCTGTTAGCTCTTTAACCTTTGTAGTGATTATAGAATCTCATACTTATCAGAAACTAATCATAAAATTACAGATAAACTTTCCTCCATTTATACCAATCATTCTTACATATTTCTAATTTAAAAATATTTTTATAAATAAGCGACTCATTTGTTAAAGGTACGAACAAATATTTATGACTATTAAATAATTTAACAACAGGACGATTAAGAAATTTTCCTGAATACTCGATATAAAATAACCTCATTAAGCAATTGGAACACATACTCGACTATATTGTTTCGCGATCATCGGAGCAATGCAGCTGAGAGATAACGAGAAGACCAAAATAAGAACCATCGCTTCGTGCCCTGTTGATTGCGTCCGAGCCGCTGCTCGCGCATCGTTCACAGAAAATCCGACGATAATCCCCTTAGGGGTCAGAGACCGAGTATGAAAGTACCATATTGTGAAATCTGCCAGAGAGCAGTAATGTTCGAGGTTTGAGGTTCACAGACTCGTCCGACGTTGGATGGTATTAAATGTCATCGCGAGAGAGATTACGCGCCGCTTTGAAAGAGCCTTCATCGTCCCTCTTCCTCCGTCTCTATCCTCTTTCTTCCACTTTCCTCTCCCTCTCTCTTTTCCACCGACTCTCTTTCTTCTCCAGAGGTACACCGCTATTTCACCTATTCCTTTTCTGGATGTCGCCCGTTTGCTGAGACGTGCAACGCGAGTTCTCCCCTTTTTGAAGGGTGGTATTCTGACTACCACCCCCGAACGTGGCCCAACCTCTCTTTCACTCCCCCTCGAAGCGGCGGCAACTCCCTGTGGCATCGAAGGGAGCCAGCTTTCATATCCCATTTGCCCCTATTTTTCATAAGCGATATTAGAATCTATCACCGAGACCCGGCAGGCACTCCACTGGAGAGCAGAGGGGATGAAATCGAATCGAGGGTTATACGGATCGGAGGGAGAGGTCGGATACCGTTAAAAAAGATAGAGAGGCGCCCGATTATCGGTCCGGTGGGGCACCTCGATCGTTGACGATTATCGACGCCATTCAACCACCGACGTGAATAGATCCAGCCTCGCGACAGAAAGATGCTTTCCATTCGTATTCTGTCTTGTTTCCTTGCTCGCTCTATCCCACCTTCCTGTGAGGAGCAGACGAAAGTTCAACTACAGTATATATAGAGACTAGCAACCTGATATTTCTTTCATCCTGACGCACGACGCTGGATCGGCACATCGATTGGAGTGCTTCTGTTTAGTTTTTAGATTCGTTCTCTATATATAAGTTTGTGCTAAGAAATGTTCGTAATATTTTATATATACGTTACTCGGTAAAACTTTTATATGGACGTTTGTTTATTTTGTATGAATTGTACCTATTTGCACTTATTCGAACGAAAATTTGATTAGTGGTTGTTTAAATAAACTATTGTCAGTTCAATCAACGCGTCTGAACGTGAACTCCTATTATATGAACAAAAAATCATAAGTGGTGGTTCTATTGTACTCTGTCCATGTTTGAAAAAGACGTAAATCTACTAGATGATCGTAGCATTAATTAATTCTTTCTAGTTTGAGTGAATATGAATTTGTTAAGTATGAATAATGAATTAGATATATCTTTATGAATTTATTCCACACCCCCACGCGCTAGTTTGTCATTATTAATGTACGAATAAAAGGTTAATAAGTATACACCATGTCCCAGTCAGGCATGGCTCCATATAACTACCGAAGGAATACAATATTATTTCGGACGATTTCAATGAAGCGACTCAGACTGAATATCGTATCCATTATCCACGAATGTATAGTAAAGCCAGTAATTGATAACACCCTCTACAAATTACTGGTATTAAAAGAAAATCGTTTACGTCATCTAGCAGAAGGAATTTCGAAACGAAAGCTAGTTTCCTTGATAGCACTGCTCGTTTCGTAACAATTTATTCTTATCGCTGCTTATCTCTTAATCTACGCTATCGCTTCACTAAGACGGAAACGTGCGGTGCCGCGCAAGACATTCAGAACGACCTTCGCTAGTTCAAAAGAAAGCGTACGATAACAGATGGTGTTATGCAAATTTCAAAGACGCCCTCAGTTCCCCCTCTTTTCTTTTTCTCCTCTTTTCTTTCCTTTCCTTCCCTTTTTCTTTTTTACTCAATTCTGTTCAGCTTCTAATCGAGCTGCGATGAATTTACATTTTTCGTACTTTCCATCGCGAACGAAATTCTTTTGGTCGTTTGTACACGTGGTACGCGAGCCGGATGTAAATGCTCACCGTTTCGATTCCTGACACGTGTCCCCTTCTTTTATTCTTTATGTTAATCGTGCTTGAATAAAAGTCTGCGTAACCGACCACTGCGACCAACATATTGTTATGCGTGACGCGATCCGCTGAAATTCGAAGATACTATCGCGTTTATGAGTTCGCGAAATTTTGACTTGATAATATTGTTGCGGCAGATTGTGAAGTAAATAAATATTTTTGTGCATTCTGTAAACTCTTGTGTATTTTTAAATGTGCATATTTAAATGTTCCATAAATACATAAATAACTGTTGTTTATAAAAATGAATCAATATCATATTGATTACGTTTTAAATATTAACAATGCAATTAAATGACAAAACAAACGCACCGAAAAATTTTTCATCTCGCAAGAGGCGAAATATAGCTACTCTATAAAGCACCTAACATTCGATCATTCTATTCTCGGAAATCACAAAGATTGCAAATGAAAATGAAAGGTAGTGTCTTTGAGACTATTTCAAAGATGGCGTTATATTCGGTATTCACGCCAAGAAATTTTCCTGGCTTCGTGGAAATTCCGATTAAGCTCTCGTTTTGTCGCGCTCAGTCCGTGAAAAACGCGCTGAAATTTCCTAGCTGACGCATCGTTGGATCGTTAAGGCTCATCGCGAGGGCAAAGCGGTGCAAGAAAGGCGCGCGTTAACGTTGAATCACGCAATCACCGTCGTGATTAACGGTCCGATTGATCGCGGCGTCAAATTAATGTTATTTATCTTCGACTGCACCGATGTTGGCGCATTGGCGTCGCGCGTATTACCGTAATTACTAATTATAGTTTCGAGCAGGCTCGTTAATTACCCAGTTCGCGATCCGCGCGAGTGAAACGCCAGTATTATTGACTCGCTAAACAGAGAACAGTCTCGACCATATTTTCAGCATATTTGCGCGAGCGGCGAACTTGCGTGCCACGCACACACAGGGTACTACGAACGCGCAACGAAATTTTGCCTGCGGACGTGCGACGTCAGCAGTCCTCTGGTGCGAGCGGAAACTCGCGTTTTAACGATCACCAGTGATCAAACAGCAATTACCGGCCCATGGGTATCGAATTATTGTATAGCGGGGAGAACCGACTGGTTCTCCCAACCCCTTCTCTCGAGAAAATCATAAATTTCACTCACCTCTGTGCCTGTTGGTCTGCTTGTCGAACATCAGCATGGCATCCTCGATCTGTAATTCCAAACAAAAAGGACATGTTAATTGGCGTATTTCCTCCGATGTAAATTAATTTCACATGTACGATAAAATCGCACTGGATTCGCGGGAAACCTGTCGCAAAATGAATTTTTCCAGTTATAAAATTTTCTTAAGAATAAGGTATTACAGAAGTAGAAATTTTGGTTGATATTTGTAATGAGATGGTACACCTGACAATTAACTATGAATTAATAGTTAAATCGCTTGAAAGATTCCAGGAAACCTAAAAAGTAATAAACAACAAACGTGGAAAAACATTGAAATTGTGAAAAGTGTTTTATTACCATGCTAAAATATGTATATCATTTCACAGGCACAAATTGTCACGGTTACGTTTCCGCAGATTCCAGAACAAAAGCGCGTAATCGCGTTATAAACAACTATGATAAATGTACGACCTGCAAAAAGCGACAAGCGAGGCGCGACAAAGACGTCAGAACTTAACGTCATAAATTAGTAGCGACCCTTTCTTGGTATTACCAAAAAAAAACAACCCCTTCTACGTGTCAGGAGCCTAAGTGGCCCAACGGAGGCGTTATGGATCGTAAACAACCCTGTAGAAATAGCGTAATAGAACTCGCGAAAGCGCGACAAATTTTGAAAAGTGGTCAGTTTTCCTGTCCAAGGAAGAAAATTAAAGTCATACGATCCAAAAATAAATAAAAATCTATCCCCGATTTTCTCCTCTAATGTTACCCCTGGTCGTTGAAATCTACTGTTCAATTAACTAACCATCGCCGCGCGCCGTCAACTACGAGATACAACCAATAAAATCACCCTCGTTAAATTTCCACGCTTCAGCCTCGATCGTGCTTGCTACCCCTAGTAAAACGAAAAAATCAGACATTTCTTGGATCGAACGTTAACCTAACTACCTCGAGCGATTGGCGACGGTAGAGGGTGGGACGCAACCCCTTGGAATCGGAGATAGGATCGCTTGTATTCTTTCCGGAAGTACATGTGTGCCGTAAAGCACAGCTGGACCGAGATTTACGAAGCCCGCCTCCGAGAAAAGCATAGCAAGGGGATTGAGAATAGCGGGAGTTGTAGCAGGTTGGGGTTGTGCGGGGGTGTGTTGTCGGTAACCAAAGTGCAAAGGAGACAGAGAGAGAGAGAGAGAGAGAGAGAGAGAAGGAGACAGAAAGAGAAGGAGAGTGAGAGAGGAAAGTAGAGAAGCACAAGAGGCGGAAAGGCGAAGCGGCTAGTAGGATTTATGGGACAGGAGAAACAATAGGGATTACCTTCACTCCCCGCCACCCTTGGAGTCGGGCTCTGCTTTGTTCCTTCGCACTTCCTGCGAAAGGACCGCAAGCACGAAACGATAGAAGTGGCGGCCATGCGTTGCTACCAGCAGTAGCACGTGAGAACAGACTCGAATTATTCGGACAGGAGAGAGGATGGACGGTGCGCGCAATAGAATCAAAGGCGGCGGAGAATGTAGAGAGAATGGGCTAAAAACTGTAGTACAAGCGGCGTCGTGGAGGCGGGGAGTACATATTAGATTATGCGATTAACACTCGATGGACTTCGTTGGCGAAGAGACAGTTTCATCCCGTTTGCATCTGTCAACGTAACGTAATTCGGTTTACCAGTTTGCATAATACGCTCCACGGCGAAAGTAACATCGGAGAGGCGTGTCGGCGACCGGATAAGGTCGCGTTGATTTAGGACGCCGCAGAAAAATGTTGGTCAGGTAAAAGAAAGCGGAGTATGACCGATCTTGCTGTCTTTCCTCGCTCGAATCTCGGATGGGAAAAATGGAAAAATGTTGAAAAAATTTGTGCGCTATTGCTTCTATTATTGCGTGTTCTGGTAATAATTGCAGAATATTCGAAGCTGGCTCCGTGGACAGAGCACTAGAGATCCTTTAATTTTTATAGCACTGAAGCGAGAAATCACATACTGATCATTCTTTCATATTTTCCTCATACTGAAGAAATTTTGTGATAATAAAAGCGATTATGTGTGTGTATGTTGAAAATAATTATGCTTGCTCTTTAATAATGAGAACGCATGTTAGAAGCATGGAATAACATTTTATTCTATCACGTGTCCTCTTCAAAATTATCATATTTACAGCGTAGGGGAAGATTGATACTAAAACATCCATCCACGCTATCGTCCGGATTTAAGACCTGGCTGTTCTTGACACAGGGATTTGTTTGAATATCGTTAACTGTTTCGCAGACACGATAGGGGAACCGGAGGTTGTAAGCCAAAAACGCTTGGACCAACAGATTGTTGTTCGTTGCTTCTAACAAAAGAGCAGTCACATATGAGATTCGCAGACGCAGCAAAGCGGCGCTGCGTCTTCAATGAAGAATGACTCAAAGTAAGATTGTTTTATCGTGGGACCTGTGCCTTCTTTCTTCCTTTTTGCGAAGGAAAAGGATAACGGCGGCGAATCAATACTTCAAAGACGGTGCGGAATGTGTCCAAAGCACTGGGACATACCTCGGAGATGGTGATTATTCATCGAAATAATCCACATTCTGTTGCTTTGAAAGTCACGAGACATGCCAAAGAATTGAGTATCTTAGACGACATTCGTCCCGTTTTTTACTTTCAAAAGAACAAGTAATATTATACGACAAAAGAAAGGACGATGAATGAAAAAGAAAGATAGAAGGAAAAAAGAAAGAGACGGAATGAAGCTTTTAAAAAAACAGAAGAGGCATCACAGCGTAAGGAAAGACTGACACTAGGGACGTCTCGCTATTGCCAAGTCTTTACCTTCTTCGCTGTTTTTCACAAAGTGTACGTCTTTCCATTATTTCTCTTGTTGTTTTTCCCCTAACGCACCTTTGTTGCAGCACACAGTGCGCTTCTGTCAGTTAAATCAAAGTCTGAACATTCCTCATTTGATGATCCTGGGTTCGTTCGATAGATGTCTTCTTCTTTGACAACATGGAATGTGGTTTCAATAAAAATTTAGCGCGATATGATCTTGTGTAGGAATTAAAAGCACCTGCTCGAAATCGTACTCGGAGAGTATAGAGAATATATTCGGAGAAGAGTTTGGAGAGAATGACTCATGGGCTTGACTTACGTTACAGGTAAAAATAGATGTCTAAATAATCGATAGGCGTGGGACGCGAAGCGAGGGCGAAACACGAAAAGGGGATGATTCGATCTCCCTGAAGTAGAAAGAGTAATACAATTCAATTTGATGAAAGCCGAGATATTGAAGCGCGAGTGAAAAACGAAAGGTTAGGTTAAGACAAATGGTAGAAACGTGGAATAACAAATGTCCATAACATAGCCTTACATGATCTACTAGATTAACAATCAAATTAATTTACACGGAGTGCATAATAAAATAAAAATACAAAAATTGTATTCAGCAAGCCCTTAAATCATTATATTCAAAAGTAATAATTTTCATACAAAGTATCTCTATTATTTCTTTCTTTTTTTCGTGAAAATAACACCAAATAGTATTTATGGAACCAAAATGTTAAAAGAATCAACAACTTTACAAAGAGATGTCGCTGAAACCTCTTTATACGTGTAATTAAAAACAAACACTCGAAATGAAAATGAAACAATATAAATTCTTAAAACATTCCTCGGCCTCGGGTTGATCTCTTTGATCATTCCAATATCTGGTTGGTCGCTCGGTGTTCCGTTAAAGACAGAAGATTGTACCACATTTCCCCGGCACGAAATTATTTCAACTTTTCTACTCTTTTGCTTCTTGCTAGTCCGCGTAATATCCTTAGGGCAAGAATGGCAAAACCCTTTCCGATATACTTTGATGTCCTCGAGTTGTTCAACGGAATCACCCTCTGGCTTTGACTCGTTGAATCGATATTAATCTTCCTCTCAGATTGTTCTTCACGATTTTCTTGTCGTGCTTCCACGCTCAAGTTATTGCTTTCTCGTTTAAGCTACGATTATAGGAAACATTTCCTTGATTCTACTTTTCGATGGATTTAGCGGCCAGTCAATTATATGAGATATCGTCGAAAATATTTCGCTGCTGATATTTTAGAAAATTAATTATCGAGCAATCGTTAGAATAGACGTTACTCACTCGTGAAAATGTATTTAAACCAGAAACCAGAGATATTAATTTTCATTCAGTTTAACGCGCAAATTTTCTATACACATTTATAAAATACAGGTAAAATACAGGTATGAAAATATAATTTTTGATATTGAAAGCTAATCGAGATACGTATGAACTTCAACAATGATTGCACTCTCATCCAATAGATTTTTCTCATGAAATTTTATCGCAATATCAGTTAAATTGAATAAAATAATGAAGAATTAAGCCAACTAACAGTTGCATACGAAAAACCAATACCACTGTGATTGATTTCAAGATTGGAATTTGCGAACTTTACGAATTTGAGTTTTTTTCTAGTGCTAAAGTGGGTGTATATTGTATCTGATAGACATCGATGAATATCGTTATTCTCGATATTCAATTGAAAACATATTTTTATCAGTATCTCAAAAACTATTGCAATTAGAGGAATTGTATAAACAGTATAAATACTAATTATTATAGAAATTTAAATATTCTGAAAGTTGTAAGCCAATTTCCTATAATTTATTCTACAAAAGCAATTTTATTCATTTAAGTCGCTCTTCTACAAACGGCGAACAAATTAATAACCTGGAATAATATGTAATGCAATTCGAAGCGATGTTGTAATTTCTGCCGAGCTTCCATGTTCCACACGGTCGATTCACAAACGAACAATACCGAAAAGTTGTAGAAGGAACAACCGGAGAAAGACGCGAAGCAGGGTTGTTGTCCCTGAGGAGCAATCGACCTCTGGTGAGTGGGCGAGGTGTACCTTATTACAAGTTCGATTCTAGTGGTGTTACAGCTCTCGGTGGGCCGTGTTGTAGATTGCTGTCTTACGAGTCCTGCCCTTTCTACCACCAGCAGCCGTTCCCTTTTCGCAGCACGCACGCACACACACACACACATTCACAGACCTCGTATCATTTCCCGCGACAGTTTTCTTCTCCCCGTCGCTCTAACTGGCTCTCTTGTTTGGCGAACTAATTTAAAAGGGCGTCCGGAACTGGGTCAAGAGTGTACCCTTTACGCGGACTTTTTGCATTTTGCTGCTCTGACATTTGTCACAAAGTTCTTGGGTGTAGAGCACCGTGGAAACCGGTGACCTCCAATTACGGGCGCGTAGCCAACGATGTCGTCGAGAATTATACGTTTCGAAAAATAAGAGATACTGTCGAAGATAAAGGGAATTCAACTTTTACGATATTTACATAACGTTAAATACACCTTAAGTAGTATCGATTTGACGTAGTTTGTGGTGGGTATGAGTAACTGGTCGTGTTATCCTTCGTCACACAAAATTTATATAAAACCTTGTAGAGTTAAGAATTTTGAACAAATTTTACTTGAAATATCTTTCAATATATTGTATTTTCACTCTTACATTAGCATTTTCTTGTATTACTTTCACGAGAAATGTTAGGGGTGGAATAATACTCAAGTAAGTAGAAATAAACATTCTATGATCAGACATATTGTACTGTGCTAATAACTGTACTTCCTAGCAAGATGCAGAGAAATTTGTTGTTTACATGAAATTATATAAATGTTTAGAGAAATTCGGAGATACCAGAACTATGATATTAGCTCGTGAATTCCATTTCGTGTGTTTAGTGCTTGAGAAATCCTTTACATGGGTAATATCACTATTGGTTGATTTAAAATACAAGTGACGATCATCATAACAGTTCACATATTTGCAAAACTTACTTCTTTGCTTTCTCTAAAAATATCTTTACTTTCTGCAAAAATAATAAATTCAATTTTGAAAGTAGAAATTCTCCAACATTGACAGTGATATTCATACTCGCACTCTGCGTCGTTGACGCATTGCGACCCTGACGCGACGGCCGAAATCGTTTCCATTTAAATCCCTGTCGTTCAAGAAGCCGATGAGTAGACGGAATAATCTAATGCGATAATCGATTCCCGCAGGAAGACCGTAATTGCATTTACGGAGACGAACGGAACATTCTAAAATAAACAGCGTTGATGGAGGATCGCGTACGAGCTCGCCCTACCGTCTCGTGAAAGGTTTCCCATTCTTTTCTTTTTTCTTTTGTTCATTTTTCTTCTCCCCCCCCCCTCCCCACTGTATCGCCAGCTCGTAAAACGACGTGGATTTAAACGAAACTATACCGATTTACCCCTCCAGTAACAGAAGCGCCGCTACGCAAGCAGCTCTAGGATTTCCAGAGAATGCCCTCATTCCTTCCACTCTCTCTTTTTCATCCTCTTCTTTTCCTGTTCGCTCATTTCCTGTTTCGTTCACTTTCTCCTTTCTTTCTTGCCCCCTTATCTTAGTGCTCCCTTTACGGACGATCGAGGGTAAATGCGAGCCAGCAACCAGGGACTTCGATGAGTTTCTCCTTTTTATTCCAGCCATTTCGTGTCCCACGTCGCGTTCTATCGCAACCAACACCCCTCTGTCCCTACAGATTCAGTATGCAGCGAGCTGTATTAAATCTTCGTCGCTCAAAAGATTTCGACTTCCCGCTTTGAGCCTCGTCTCTGATTCCAACGCGCGTTCCATCCACGAGGAAGCTCGTCGACGAGCTGTTCACTCGGACACAATGATTCTAAAAGTATATCCGCGATTGTTGGGCAATAGTACTCCTTCAGTGTAACACGTGACGGTTGTTCCATTTAGGATGACAGTGGTTTATTTAGTTTTACTAGCAAACTATATGTCACGTACAAAACTTTATAGAAAATTTGGTGCCGTAACTTTTCTAATTAGATTTTGATCTCAATAAAATAGTGCAAAGGGAAGAATAAAAATATGATTCTGGTTTGTACTAGATAAATTGATAATTATAAGCATCTATTCTCTTAAACTCGGGAAATTAATTTCAAAGGAAGAACACTTATCAAACCGTATGCAATTATTTTACGGAATATCAAAGTTTGGTATCTGGAGGCAACAAGCATGGAGTAATGTAACGACAAAGTTAATTCTGCATTTTCGAAATTGTCCCTTAGCGGCAGCCTGAGACCACGAATGTTACGATGAGTCAGGACCATGACAATGAATAATTCTGTGCAGAACACCAGTCGCAACGACTCTCGCGCACAATCAAGCGAATTCGGTTAGCGACACACTTTTAATGTGACTCGTTGATGAAGCGAGAATTTCTCTGTCAAGCTCTCTTTCCCCAGGATTATCCGAAACGCTGTTAGATGCTAATAGAATAAGGTCCAGGCTAAACGAAATACCAACGAGTTATACTGTGTACAAGACTAACTTTGAGTATAGTTAAATATCAACTTTCGTATACATACGGCGACAGATTTGTTTTTGAGAAATGACGTAGACAAATACGTATATTCTCGAGTGTTAATTCACAGTTCGATTCAATTCCAAATTCATTAACGTTTGTATAATTTTTTGTCGTAAGTTCTATCTTTGTCCGCGGTTTTTGGTTAATCCGCGTATTTCTCTTTTCGTAGCATTCGAAGATTCGCTTACGATCTCCCGTCAGTCTTCATCAGATCTTTTATCCCTCGGAGGAAGTTCGAAGATC
Organism: Bombus pyrosoma; assembly: GCF_014825855.1. Lineage (NCBI taxonomy): Eukaryota > Metazoa > Arthropoda > Insecta > Hymenoptera > Apidae > Bombus > Bombus pyrosoma. The sequence goes on along the minus strand of NC_057771.1, from coordinate 678,239 downwards.
GGGAAGGTTATTTACGTTACCTTGTTCAATTAGGCGCAGCCTTTGGAGGCCATTAGCGTTAATTGAATAAAGTTTTCATTGAGGTACCATTAAATTAATACTGGTGCAATTAATATCGGCGGACCAAGTGTTTTCGTTCCTTCAACGAAAACCTCACGTATTTCGGTAACCCATTTCGAAATTACCCCTCTCGTTAATTCGAGTACACAGATTTTACAATTTTTCGCCCACCATCGACTTATTTCTCGACTTATTTCGCCGACTTATTTCTCGAAAAATGTACAAATACACAACCAACGAATCGCCTCCATTTTTTATTTCGCCAAGGTTATATAAGACTGGCATTTAATCAAATACAATCGATCGTTCCACAGCAATGGACCTCCTTGATTCATAAATGCCTTTTTTTACTTCCAGTATTTTTTCTTTCTATCCCTGTAAATCGTTCATATTAATTATAATTCACCTGTACAATTCGATTGATTGAACGAAATAATAGGGTTGCAGGTGAAATTGTCGACTCGTTCAATTACGTGCGGCGAAAAGGCTAAATATCGCACGACGAATTTGTTTGGACGTAGTACCGAGTTCTCTCCCATTTCCCTCTCTAACCAAACGTATATGTATATATGTACATATATTTTTCTTTCGCTGTCGGTAATAATTATAAATAATAATTATAGGTCTATGAAAGAACTCGGCATGTAAGTCGGGACCGAACCGAGCTCGAAATAATAATAGTCGTGGCTATAATAGGGAAAAGCAGCGGCCGGATTAATTTGAGAACCGCGCCAATTAGAATTTTTCCGATCGCGTCGGTAAAAACATAATAATCGTGAAATATACGACAAGGAAACAAAAACAATGTACGCTGGTAACGCGGTTTTAATGAAATATACAGCGACTTCCTGATAAACTGCTATTTCGTTAAATTATTTCCCTCTTTGTCTGCTTCTCATTTTAAGAAAAAATGTACACGTGGCTAAATTAACCAACATTTTTCTACTGAGAAAAGATAAAAACAAACATGAAACAGTAATTAAACCAAATAGAGATTAGATTGAAAATTTCATTTGAAGACCACAAGTGAACAACACGATATAAGTCATATTTTCTATCTTTCATAGCAGAGCAATTTTTATATTCGACGATGTCACTCAATTCCGCATCGAAGCTACCTTTTTGTTTGATTTGGGAATTATATACGTGTTTTCGTCATCCTTTCGAATATTTGAAAAATATTAAGAATGTTAATTATATAAACCTGTATTAATTAAGTTAAACTAAAATAACATTAATTTTCTATTTTCAAAGGGCTTATGCCTTCAAATCTCTCTTGATTTAGATAATTCTCTTCTTTAACAATTTCATATCCTTTCAGTCTCCGAGTGACATAACAGTTAGAAAATTGAAAAAAAATGTCTTTTTCCTGTTGTTTTCATTTAATAACTCTCATAATATCTAACCTAACTTCGCGTACATGTATAGCGTATTTTCCAGAAAAACACAGAAATGAAGGACAAGATACACGTACATATGTATATAGTATGCATGTACTATATGTAGCACGGATTCCTTTTCACCGGTGCGTTACGACGCTTTAATTCTCCTCCTCAAATACGTTCGCCAAACATCTCGCACGAGCTTGAAAAAACGCGGAGCTCGCGTATCCGTACCGCGACCGACGCGCAGGGGAACGAAAATTCGTCTAGTTGCGGCGTGCATTTGAGAATTAAATAGAAACGAGCCGCGGAATCTCGACTCGGTACGGTGATTCTTCCTCTTTCGCCGTCATGGAAAAAGGTCAAAAAGGGAACTAGGAGGAGTAGGAAATACAGAAGAAAAAGGATAAATAAAAAAAGGGGGAGCCGGAGAGGGTGGAACGTAGATGGAGGGCGTCTGGCCACGTTAGGCAGAGAGTATACGCGCATCTCACATAATTTTCCGCGAAAGTTTCCGGCGCTCCGTGCAGGCATCGTTCAGCTTAAATTCATTTTTGAGCACCAAGCTCAGAGGCTCGGGTTTCCACATCTGCGTACGGAACTGGTTTCGTTTCTGCCCCGACTCGTGTCTCGTTCTTCCTCGTTTCGTTTCGTTTCGTTTCACTTACTCTCTCTCTCTCTCTCTCTCTCTCTCTCTCTCCCTTTATTCCGCTCATGTCCTTCATTCTTCTTCCGCCGACTTCATCGGCCGCGACTTAAGAGGTAAACTTCACAATTTCGCAAAGCTTTTTCATCGGAACACGATTCTTTTTTTCTCCATTGGCAAGCGGAAAATAAGAGATCCGAACACCGCCAACTCTGGTTACCCGCGAGCGAAATCCACCCATTAAAGTTTGTAAGGAATCACCGATGCAATCTCCACGCTCGATAATTGTTCGAAGTATACACTTTCCCGGAATGATTTCGGTGATGCAGTGGATTTTCCGATAAGTGGAATGGATTAGATATATTTTAATGCGGATCGAACGGAGGTTGAATTTTGAAACGACGAAGATGGATTTTTAATCACATTTTTATGTCACGAATCATCTTCATTCAGAGATAAATATTGGATAGATATTAGGATAATGGTACTTTTTTGCCACAGGCAACTCTTCTTCAGACTCTCTCAAATTTACTATGACTTCAAGAGTAATTTTTCATCGACATATTGAAACCTTTATATGTATATATATTTAGGATAACAAATACTATCCTATACAAAAACCTCACCGAGAGATCAGAAAGGATACTACAATTTCAATTCGCTGTTGAATTCAAATCACGTTCGCTGATCGACAAACATCGGGCGCTGCTTTCGTGGATTTTCAAAAGACCGTCGGAATCGTTTAGGCAGGCCATAGCTCGCTAATTCCAACAACAACGTTTCCTCGCGCGAAGTTTTCCCGACAGTTCTGCGTTTCCTGCGAACACTTCGACGAATAATGATGCGGAATGACGAAGAGCAGAAGCGCGGAACAAGGCAGTGGTGAGTAAAGAACTTAAGTAGCTCGCAAAGAGACGCAAACGCAGGAGGGTTGATCCGTTTATTCAGCGGCTCGTAAGCCTGTTCCAGCTTCTTCGTCGGCTCAAAGAGAACGCGCGGTAAACTTTCACGGAAAATTCGATGTTGCGAGCAAACAACCCGCCGTTGCCAGGACTATCAATACACGTCGTGGCTGTCGTTCGATGCGGGATCGATAGCCTGACACCGTTGTTCTGGGAATAAGAAGTCCCCTAGCTGGAACACCTAGTGCCGATCGGATGCTTTTTCTCGCGGGGATTACTTTCTCTTCGAGGAAAGAAAAAGAACGAAGCCAGTGAATGAAACACCAAGTAGAAAGAAAAAGAGGATGATGGAGAGAATGGAACATTCGTTTGGGCGTTGTTGGAACGAAGCTTGCCGAATCGTCGGCGCACCAACGTTCTAGAGGGTAATCAAGCCTTGACTAATTATTCTAACGTAATTCTGAAAGTTTATACGAGCGCTTAAAACCATAGTCGTACGAGTTACTGCTGAATAAACGTATCTCCGCTTACTTCGTTTTCTTCAACCTGCAAAATGGATTTCTCGTGGTATCTGTGTTATGCACAGGAGATAGGTGATTAAAGAACACTCGTGTTGAAATTGTCTGATTAGATCGAAAAGGTTACTCGACCAATTTAATTGGACAGAAGCAAAACTTTTGATCACAAATTTCGTTTCTTTCTATTTAGAAATTCTTCGATTGTTAAGAATACACAGTGAATCGTATATTTTAAGAAGTTAGATTTTCCATCTCGAATCTATTGTTAAAGAAACGACTTAATGTAAGCAAGGGGAACGCGACGTTGCGTGATTAGGTGACAGGAAGATTGTCAACCAGAACGCAGAGATTTAATATCGTAGCCAGACGGATTCTTCGGAAAAAGAGGGTAGCCTGGCTCATATTTCAGAACTTGATACATCAGATGCAGAATTTTGTAACGAGCCAGCGGTGTTTCTGTCTCACAGCTGACACCTAGTCATCTGCATTACCATATTCTCTGACGGCAATTGCTACAAGACCAGAGTATTTCTTTTAACGTAAGCGATCGATCGTTGTAATTTTAATAGATAACCAACACACCAAATCCACTGATATTAATCATTTATCACGAACGACCAACTGTTACTTCAAAGCAAACACTTTTAACCAAAATATTCCTGCGTATTTTCAATATTTCTATTAAAAGTAACAAATTTTAAATAAATAATTAAAATATATCCAAATAACCAAAAATCGCGCAGAAACAAGGATTGGAAGCGTTAGAAAGAATTTACCAATGAATAATCGTGGTTTGAACAAAACGGGAGAATTTTTACGATTGTGCAGAGCGTAGAACAACCATGCACAAGCCTTTCGACTGAAAGGAGAAAAGAAAATAAAAGCACAACGAAACGATATATCAAACCTATTTCCTTCGTCATTTTTCTCTATTCATATCCGTATATTATGCAGCCTTTTAGTTCCGTGCGAGATCTCCACGCGTTTCGTGTAATTTCCGCGTTTTCGACCAATATCTTGTTGCTGGCGTGCGTATAAATAAAAATGGGACCGGTCGCTCACGGAGTACGAAGAATGGTTTATTTATTGACAAAGATCCATTTGAGAAACGCGACCTCTTCTGAAACGCCACGTTCTTCTCTACCCTTTCTCTGTCGGGGCCGTTTTATACGGCTAGATAGCAAGTTCGTGACCCACGACGTGCCAGGCACGAGCACAACCATCGCCAACACGCGGCATCAGCCTGCTGTCTTATGTATTGCGCTCCATCCTAACCTAATGATGTGCCCTGGAATTTCGCTAAACTCGTTCACGAAGGTTCTCAACTGTCTTTTCTCTTATTTTTATTTTTGCTTTCGAATACAAAAAGACTGGTATATTATCCTCCTTAAATAAAAGTTAAATAAACGTTTTTGCTGCTTAGCTAGCGCTTATCTATTTTTAAGGACATGTTAAAACATTGAAACTTCAAATTTTACTTTCGAAGTTAATGAAAAGAGAGACAGTGCGAACAGATAATAAAATTTCAGTTTTTCAGGTGTTTCGAAATGGTAGAGCAATGGCAGCACAAACTTCTTTGAAATTTACGCGAGTGTACGTTGTGTAGGTTGATGTGAAGATTACGCGATTGTACATTACCCAATTATAATACATGTAGAAAATCCAAAACGCAATTAACGGTAACCTTATTAATTAATACTGCAACTATTATCTCGCGCAACTGTAATTATTATCCTTATTCTCCAGCGCTTATCCTTATTAGATATGGAGCGAATATTGGAATTAATTGGTATTTATAATTGATGGAGATTACGTGGTGTTAATTTGAATGAAGGTTTTAAACGTTCATTACGAAATGGAATAATTTTGTGAATGATTTCTATTCATCAATAAAATACTATCACTGACAGTCTCGTGACTTATGTCACTGAACGATGAAGAATAATATAATTGTAACGATTCGGCACGCCATTCATGTCGGATTAATTACAGTGAAAGGACAAATAACGAATTTTTCAGTCAGTCAAGATTGTAGGTACTTCAAAAATATGAATAAATTGAGTAAAAGATAACTAAATCGCATCTTCCCAGTTATCTATTATCCAACCTAGTCGTTCGAACTAATCGAAAGCGTGTTTACATTTCCATAAACCTTGTTCTGTCTTCCATGAATTTTTACGGTATTGTACGCGCGATATCGGCATCACGTGATGTCCAGAAGTTCTGCAGAACGTTTGATTTCGTGCACCGCCCCGTAACAGCCCTATCTTTTCCTCGTACGGTCGCAGAATATTCAAAGAGTTGGTCGAATTCGCGTGTCTTTCGATGCTCGTCCCCGTGCACACACGCCATGCCGGATGGCGTGCACCGGAAGATTTACGTTATCGGATATCGTTTTCCGATTGGCTTTCGACTTAACTTCCAACGAGAAGTAATGAAAGTTTGTCAGTTGGAAGCATCGTCATTTGAATGTTCCTCGTAACTCTCCCGGCTTCTCCACGCGATCTCCAGAAAATTTTCGACTATTAACCATTCATTGCTTCGTTCTATCTTTCTTGTCGTTACATTTATTGGAAAGCAAAGAAAAGAAAAAAGAGGAAAGAGTAACAAGAAATCATAATATTGAGAGAATTCGTTGAAATAATATGATAAAGCGATATAAAACGCATCATCCGTTTCAGTTCTATTAACACCTGTTCCGCCACTTTGGTGCACGTATTACCAATACTTCGGGATCCAATTACGAACGCGGTAATGGCTGCGAGCACGTGAATTTTTCTTCTAATATTGCAGTTCGATAAACACTCGATATAAAGTTTACAGTGTTCAGTTTTTGCGGTGATTTGTACGATTTCCCGGTGTAATATAAGAAAACCAGAAAAGAAGCGTACGTCGAAAATGAAAACAAAAGAGGAGCACATAGCTGTGTTCGAATGTGAAAGCATTCGTTCTCGTCTCAACGATCGTCAATGTTGTCTTTTTGTCTTGTAGCGATTCGAATGAGGTTTCCAGAATGACTGTGCGACAGATTCGAAAGAAATTTGTCGTATCGTGTTAATTTGTCGTACTAATCGTTTCGCTATGATTTTATAAGATGAGATTAATTATGGACTTCGAAATGGCTTCGCAAAGTGGACCGACCGAGCATCGCGCTTCGTCTGTTCGCAAACTTCGTTGAACAGTTTAACCAATGTATATTAAGACGCTAACTTTACCACCAATTTGCACAAAGTGCTCGTAAACTGTGCCGTAGTATGTGCCTGCGTACGAATCCGGACCACCTTGCGCACGAAAAATCTTATCGTTGTCTCGATGGCGCTTGTGAAGTTTCTCGACTGATATAATTAGATCGGACGAGGGTAATTGGCAACTACGTTTAGGTATCTTTAGTAAAGTAATGAGAAGTTTAAAATTGTAGGTGATTACGAAATTAAAAGATTCTGCTGAATATTAAGAAAAAAATAGTTAAGTTAAAATAACAGTTATTTCGTTATTTCTTAATTACATAATCAGGATTTTAATTTGAAAATCGAGCTATAAAGGATCAATTAAAGAGTAGATAATCTAGAATTGTGAAAAATGCTTGGAGCACATAACTTCACCAACTATACGCCAGATTTTTATCATAAAATTCAATATACCGGGATCCCGACTCATACTTTTTACCTTCCTATATAACGAAACCCATATTTTCTAAACCAGTAAACCCTGAAAAGAACTTCATTCAATACGACCTCCTTACGAGTTCCAGAACATTTCACACGTCGGCAGTCTCTTTTCCCTTTGCTCCCTTTAAAAACACACACACACACACACACACCACGCTATCTTTGCACCCTTATCCTACGCACGTTTTCAAAGAAAGGAAAAAAGGGGAAAAAAGAGAAGTAAAAAAAAGTCTTCAGCCCATCGAGCAAGTTCGTTCGTTAAATTTAATGGTGTCACTCATTCGAAGCTAGATGCTACCAGGTGATTATCCAGCCTCGACATCGGCGCCTTGTCCCGATGGTTCTCTCGACATGTAGAATTTGATCGGAAAGAATTCGATTCTCAACCCTTATAAGATCGTCTTACCAGCTGATACGCGCTGTCTCGAAGCGAACAGAAAGTTGGATCTGGTTAGAGCATTGTGGACACAACGGTTCTACGTTAGCAAAGTCATCATTGTCGTACATTGTCGCAGTCACGGTGATCTGACTGGTCTAAAGGGGCTGTGAGTCGAACAGGGGACAGAAAGGGGTGGCTAACAGTTAGGAGGCTGCAGTCTCTAGCCCTCAGGGGCTTCTTAATGCCATTATTTCTGGTTTCGTCCGTTGAGACCGTACCATGAACTGCCGGAGAGCAAGAGTTTCCGATAGCCAGCTTGCATTCTCTTTCCTCGTTCAACACGTTAGCCAGGAGAATACACCATCGATAAACCAGTTACGTGCTACTAGGAACGCGTGTCTCTTGTCTCGGGATTCGATTACAACTTCCCTCTACAATACTAACGAGAGATTGGTGTAAATATTGGCGAGTTTCACACTTTTTCTTCGCGAGAAGTGGCCAACTTCGTTGATGTACTCTACGCTGGAGAGCTTCGCGCGGAGGAAGTTCTCCGAGAAAGTTTTTGTAAAAAGACTTTTCTTTTTGATTCTGTAAAGTGCACTAGTGTTAGAGGGTAGAAATGGATTTTCAGAGACTCTATTAACGATATCAAATTAAATTACTCATGCAAGAATTGATTTTTGGAAAAGCAGATTTCACGTAATCGATAAAATATATACTTCTTTATGCTTTCGTTGACTGCAGAGACCATCCAAGATACGTGCCATACATAACTTTATATAACCATATATAACTTTCTAAATGCAATTCAATGGCAATGGTCGTATTTTCCAATAATGGCACATGAATTTCGACATTATAAACTTGCGTTTCTGTGACCAAAAAGGGGACAGAGCATCCGTATCTATTTAAATTCCTATTGGTTCTGCCGCGTAAATTTTGCGATAAACGTCAGACGCTTTACGTACCGAGAATTTATCTGCGCGGTGATCAATCGGGGCCCGTATTGTGTGTATTTTGGCTTCGGTGATTTGTCGTCATGAAATGCTGTCGATTCTCACTCTATTACCATTGCTATTATTATTCGCTAATAACTTAACATTTATATCAATTATCGGTCCGCGCGGAATATATCATTCATCGCGTCCGTTGAGCCGCGAATTGTCAATACGTTCCGAAACAGTCTGCTGCAAAATTTACTGCCGCACATAACGCATTCATTTCGTCCGACTAAATATTGTAAAGAAATGGGCATTTAAATGCGCCGATATCAGATACACATGTTCGGCTGGCTGAGCAATTCGACCGCGCGAATCGAGACACGAACGCGCCGATTGTTTGGAAGCGGGTCGCTGGAAGTTGTTGAAATGTCAATTCGAGCTCGCCGAATTAATTAACAATGGGGTAACAAAACCCTCCTTTTTACCCTCGTTATATCAATGAGATACTACATAAATGTATTTCATGGGTACCGATACATGGTGAATTTATTTAGTCATTTAATATAATACATTTACTTGAAAATCACATAAAGAGATCATAGTAAATCACATCTTTCATGTTTCACAGAGAAATGATCTTAAAATTCAATACGTTTTCAATCAATTTTATGTTACCAATTTCTCTCGTTTTATTTGATTTTGGTATTAAATACATGTACATCGACCCATGAAAGTATTATGCACGCGTTGCTCTAAAATGCGTTATTGTTGCTACGAAAACCCAATTCTCCAACGAAGCGAGAGGAATTTTCGCTAAATTTGTGGCTTCAATCTCCGGGCATGTTGGTCGAGCTTCGTCGATTGATCGTCGAAAATGCAAACCGAGTCCGATTGTTCTTTCCGCGTTTTCATTTTCTTTGTCCGACGAATGGTTTATTCAACATACGTCAACCTCATTTCTCGACCCGGTAACAGGATAATCGTATGCTTGACTGGGTTGCAGCGAACACATGCGTTCCCGTTCCGCACTGGACTCGAATGCATGAAGTATTCAGTGTGCGATGATACCGTCTGTCGAAGCAGGGCATCACTTAAGCAGAGTATTACGGATACATCGTGAAACGGCTGATTCTTTCGTCGTTTACCGTCTGCATACCCTGCTTCATCCCCCTGCAACCCTTATCCTAAAACCGTAAACACGCTTTCGGCATGTCACGCTAATACCGTTTCTGCCTTCTGAGTGAATCGCTCGTAAAGCCGCCGTCTAAAGTCACGGCCGATCGATAACTCGTGGTGTGCATAGGTGCACGTTTATCCGCTATGTCTACACACTTTGTGGGCTTTATATGCGCACGTATTCCAGTTATATACGCGTTACGTACGTGTGCGTATATATATACAGGGTGGTCAGATACATATAGTATCCAATACTCGAACTGTGCTACTATATTCTATTCTTGGTCAGTCATATTCTACTACATCTTATTTTATGCACATCTTCCTGTTCTTTTTAAAGTTAACCGCATATAAAAATCCAATGGAATGATATCGTCTTTTCTATATTTGTTATTTTTTAGTATTTTATAAATATTTTCTAATAAATTTTTTAATGATTTATATTTGTAGTAATATTTCCTGCTTTAATATATACATAGAACACACCGATAAACTTTGGCTTTTGAATCAAAGGACACCATATATATCTATAGGCGTACACGTGTATAAGCGTGTGCGCGTGGGTACGTGAACGATCATGTACACGCGTGACTTCGCATCGAACGGCGAGTTTCGACCACCAGCCAGCCGGAAATCAAGCCGTGCTAATAATGACACCGATAGCACCAGTCTGAACATATCTATGTATACGTACCCGTGCATACATACATACGTGTTTGTGTGTGTGTGTGTGTGTGTGTGTACGCGTTGCGGCCGATCCGAGCGTGTCACGCGAATCGTCTGCGTTTAGGAGGGCGCGTTTATTTGCGAGCCAGGATACAGCGTCAGCGAAAGCAAATTGGGATTCGCCGGTGCGCACCGGGGACACCACGTAAGAATTGCCTCTAACGAGTTCATTACGCGCGCCGGATCTTTCAACGAATTTTTTACTCCCCGTCTATTTATTTCAGACTCGGCGTTTACCTGGCATTAGCGTTATCGAACGCTGGGTCTGCGAGTAATTTTCGCGGATGTATTGCGGACGATATAGTGGGAATGCTAAAATTTTTGTAGATCGAGTGAAGAGCGTGTGAAGTAGAACGATGAAAAATACAAATATCTCAAATTTTGGAGAATCGAAACAGTAAAGTGTGAAGAGATGAGTGATGAGTGTAAGTTATCCATGATTTTGGTATGGAATATCTTCGATATGGAATGAATATAGAATATCTGATAGGTATAATTATTTCGAATATAGAATATAATTATGTTCATTAAATTGCTATTTTGTTAAATATGGGTTTGTTATTTAACATTCCACTTCTTGAGAAGATTTTAAACCCTTTTGGTAACGAGCATTGAAACCTCTTTCAATTTTCTATTAAGAGACGTCTCTACAAATTAAATCAAAGAAAGAATATTAGAATGGATGGGAAACTGAATCACGAATTGCTCGTATCAGTATTTCTGTACGAATGTTAAGTTTTAATCGAAACATCGGTTTCGTATAGATTAAACGGAAATAATTCACTCCGTAATATTTATATCCTGTGGTATTCCTTTTTCGTGTCTTCTGACATAACAGCTCTCATTTTCCGTATAGAAATATTATTATTATCGATAATGGAATTGTGATGGAACACAGATCCTCAATATTACAACAGTTTGATTTGACAAATGTTAGATGAATGTTAAGATGGCGGGAGATCGTTTCGCGATCATTCGCCATCGATAACCGGAGACTAAGATCTCACGATAGATTGTATGGATAATAGATAATTATTGAAATAAGAGGAGAAGTTTGGAAAGATGACGCAGCAACGTCGTGGAAAATATCCCTGCGAGGGATTAATTTTTACTACGTCGTAAAATTCTTGGATGATAAGGGAAGAGCAAAAGTATGGTGATTTATGTATGATACTCCTGGACCTGGCTTCCCTAATACTTTTCAAACCAAATTTCCAAGAAGTATGAGACTTGAGAATTTATAGCTGCTGGCAGTTGCAACGTGCAGCGTCGGCGTGAAATTTTTAGAAGTAATCGGACTAGAGCACCGAACCTCTGGAATAGAAGCGAATTGTTCAGACATTCAGCGTAATAAATATCTGCAACCCACTTATTAAGAATTAGCTCAGAATCACAATTATAGCAGAAGCTTACATTTCTATATCTTACGTTTCTATCATATAACACGAGAAGATTGTTATGCTAGATTGTTATTGTCATATAATGCGTGATTATTATCGCTAGATTTAAAATAAATTCTGGAATTCGACAAACGAGGTGTTAAGTTGGAAATAAAACAACGATCGTTGGTGAATTTCTAACGAACGAGGTACAGAGGAACATCGGAGGTTATGGAGGCGATAGATTAACGCGACGTATAAGCTATCGACGAACGACGGGCACGAATACAGGGCTGAACCATTCGGGAACGGTTGAGTATAAGTGGACTCGAGGGGTGAACGCTACGAACGGGAATTCAGTCTGGCTCTGCACCTCATAAATTTGAGTTATTCTCTTCGACCCTCCCCCTTCCTTTCTCTCTTTCCGTTCCGACTTCGCCTAGGCGCCCTTAAGGATTCTCCAGGAAGTGAGTTATCGCCTCCGGTCCGTGGCTCTCCTCCTCCGACCGTGCCGCGAGACCGTGAACCGTTTCCATCGAGAAAAATATTAGCAATGATACGGCCGATATTTTACTTTGTGGCTTTCCACGCCAAAACGTCCCTGTATTATCGGCTCATGAACGTCGTTCCCACGGAAGACGAATATTACATGTGGCCAGCTGGGTAACAAGGATGAATAAAATCGCCGCTAGCTTTCATTTCAATTCGACCGTCCATAAGGAAATCTTTCGAAAGTAGCAAAACGAAACGATACAAATATTTTATTCAATATTTTCTGGATTACTCTTCCAGTTTGAGTTTTATAACGTATTATTTATTTTCTTATCGACAGGTATTATTGTAATTTTAACGTACTTATATTGAGAACAATGATCTGAGTGTGCGATGAAGATGAAATTGTTACATGTCATGTCAATTTCAGCATCGATTGGAATCTTGATTTTGTAATACAATATATTGGTTTTATAAGATATATAATTGTAAAAGGTATAGGTTCATTTTCATATTGGATTAAACGAAGTAGTAAATAAATAGCGCGTATGAAAATAATTTCATACAAAATATACGTGTTGTAAATATCGTAAAATAAAAAGTAAAAATAATATAAAGCTCGATAAATTGTTTCCAAAACATATTTCAACAATAATTCAGTCTACTTTTTCGTATGATATTTCCATTTATTTCTAGAATTTTAATGAAATCAACAATAAAATATCAACACTTTATAAAACCTTCAATAAACGTTTCATAATTGTTAACAATTATTAATAATTTGTGCGATAAACGAGTTCGCGATTCGCTTATAAAAAACAGGCTCAGTGCATTCGTCTCCGTGTTGTTATCGTGAAATGTCTAAGGAAGATGAATAAGCCAGCTTTTCGCATACATCGGGAGCGTAGTTTCATTCTGAAATATGTCGCAGCTGTCACGTGTTCGACGGGCCGGGTGATTCCACGGGAGGCGCACATTTAAATATGAAAGAGAGTTTCTTGAAAATTTAGAATCCATTCCAGGAATCGTGACGTTGCCAACGAAATGTTCCGCAAAATATTGGTCAATGGAAATCGCAGGCACGCTGAAAAATATTTCGCGAAAAATTCGCTTCTTCAATACCGCGTTCCTTCAATTAAAATATCTCGTGACCACTAGAGAATTTCGAATATTCCAGAATGAACGCATCCTTTATATCTTTCTATTATTAGTTAGAATTCGGATTGTTATTCAATGAAAATACTTTGAACTTTTTGAATTTTAAGAGATATGTTTGAAAAGCCGCGTTAATGCTTTTTTCAGTATTTACTATCTTTTCTCTTTTTTACTATCTATAAGGAAAGGAATATCTCTTAAAAATTCAAAGTATATTTGGAATCGGAAATGAATCCAAATGAATCTAAACATTTTGAAGTCTGACGACATTTGGTCTCGTTTCTTTGCTAGTTAAAATTGATGTTGACTTTACGTAAAGGTATGAACTGTTCGAAATGTATGAATTTTGAAAGAGGAGCACAAAAATATCTACCTGCTTAAATTTGAGGTACGTTCTCCTCTTCAATTCTACGTGTAAATAATTCATATACGACCAACAACTTTATGTTCTTCTTCCTACCTTCGATATTACTTCTTAAAATACACGTCTCTCGGAAAGATGATTCGTTCCAACGTCTAACACCTAACGACCTTGTTAACATAAGAAAAAGTGTCAAACTACTGATGATATCATTTTAGAAATACCTAACTTTCTAAAAAAAGGATATACAATATCTTCCTTGTAATTAAACTGTTTCGTGGAAGCAAATTTTTCAGTACCTTTTACACGCGTGAAAGAGGTGAATTGTCTAAAAACCTCTTCAAGAAACGCGTAGAGACTGTTCGATTCGCAGTGAATCACCTTCGAATGGAATGAAACGAAAGTTTTGAGGCAAGTGGCGAGCCGAACAAACGGTTGAGAAAGTATTACGAGGTTAGAAGCGTAAGAAGGCACTCGGCTTCGGTAAAATCCCTTCGACGCGAGCGTATCCGGGTATCCTGTTCGTCGATTGGAAGACAAACAAAGTCGGCGTCAGCAAACTAAGAGAAGGCTTCGGAAGCGCGAAGTTAGGCTCGCACGACCTGAAGACCGGCCGCTCGTGTACTGCGAACTTTCGCAATCTTTTTAATTGTATTGCCGGTGAAAGCCGGTGATAGAAAAGTTTCTTCGCGTTTGGCCGTCCGTTCAGAAGGAATCTCCGATATATTTTCCCTCTTTTCTTCTCTCACTTCTTTCTCTATCTCTCTTTCTCTTCTTTTCAAACCAGAGTACACACTTTTTCCCATTCTACAGTCGCGCATTTTCAGTCCTTCTCTCTGCTCGCTACTTCCTCCTGCTTATCCGGATAGACCAGACCAGAGCAAACCAGGATACAGCCAGGAAAAAATGTCCCGTTAATTTTCTGAGTAACATCGTACGACGAGATTTGATTGGATCCGACGTTAAAGTTTGCTGGAAAGTTATGAAGTCGCATATAGCAAGATACATAGGACTCAGCTCCTCGCTTCGTTGTTCCCGTTTCTAGATGACAACTTTTCGCTCGCGGCTAGCTCTTGACTGTTTTATGAAGATTTTTATTATTGGATGAGCTTCGTTAACGTCAAGTACGGTAGTACAGAATGTGTCGTCGCGCTACTTACTCTTGCTGCTCGGCACAAGAACGACATAGATAAGGGAGGAACAGACTGAGAATCCAATCTCGCGGGATGCGAGGCTACCGCGCTGTTTCATAGGATGAGTATCTCGAGGATAGCGATCGACGGTGTATTCTCCTTTGTCAAGATAGCAAACGACGCGAATCTTATTCAACGGTTTCATTTCGCATCGTCTTTGTTGTGGCGTGGCTTATCTATCGCGTTTTGTACACTTCCGGTTAACAACCATCGAAATTGGTTTAGACGTTCTTTCTCTCTTTCTCATCAAACCCCTCACGTTGAAAGAATTTTTTGTTGAACGGTTCCGCGATGATTCCGGTAATTGAACAGCGGGACGTTCAGCGTTCCTATTGTTGACGGAGGTTTAAAAATCTCTCTTTAAATTGGATGTTGATACATTGAATGAATCGCGAGGAGAAATTCAGTATTTCCTTCCCGTGTATCCGGAGTATTTGAGTGAAATTAAAAAAATTCCCGAAGCGAAATCCTGGTTTCGTTTAAAGTTCTAACGAGCGTGTCGAGGAGCCTTGAGCCTGTCTGAATTCAGGATTTAATTGGTTCGCGAAATTCTGTGAAAGTTCCTCGTTGCGATGCCGCGATCTAAAAGTCGAACAGCGTTCCCGGAATTTCCTCTGACATTCTTGACGCTCGTCTTGTTCCTCCATTTCCGTATGCGCCGAGATATTTCGTTCCGAATAAATGTGCAATTACGAAAATTAGGAACGTACCCTTGAAAACTTCGATCTAATGTAATATATTTAATATACCTAACATCAGAACACAACATATTTTTCTTTTTATCGTGAAAATAAAGAACGAAGAATAGAGAATAAAAGTGTGTTTTGCGAGAATAACATGATGTAGGAATGCGAACTTTTTATGCGATAAAAGTTATATGCTAACGCGTCCTGGATAAATTCAGAAAAGACGAAAAAAGAACGAAATCCGAGACTTTCGCAGGGCTTATAACGCCTTCTGCAATACATCACGTGGCAATTATAGCGTCAGCCCTAGCGACATTTCATCCTTTACACGTTCGCTTTTCTGTGACTCGATTCTGCTCCATCAAGCAACCATCACCCCTGCTGCCAATTCCGTCGTCCAATTTATCAGCTCGTGAAAATCTCGATTTCATAGGGAATTCGTCTGCGACGTCAGCGCCGATAATGCCGAGGTAATTTATTCTCAATATTGCTCATTGATTACTCCCATAATCGATTACATCGTCCGAGGCACGAAGAAAATTATTTGCTAATTCTAAATTATAAACACAACGGTGAAACTTTTGTTAGTTTCGTATGTGCCAATTCAAAGTTTCTTTCAATAATCAGTATAAAAATCTCTCGTTTCGTGCCTCTTACGGTATAGGTATAGGTCATAGGATTTCATCTCTTGATTCTAAATTCCGAGTTCTAATCTAAAATATAGGCATGTCTACTAAATGATTGGTTGGATAGAGGGGAAGTAGAGAAATAGAATTGAAAATGGAAACGGCGGATGAATATTAAAATGAGATTCCAGGAGGAGAAACTGAAGTTTTAAAGCGGTTTAAGGAACTGCAGAGATATAAAGAAACTCAGGAAATGTGTTAACGGAGAAGAGAATAATTAATCGGTATGATTAGTTCACAAGGTCTCTAGAAGTTACAAATCCAAGTTGTTTTATAGTCTCATAAAGATTCATAATTCAGCGCAGCTTATCTAACCCGAGAAATATAAAATCCTACTCTTGTTCCACGCTCTAAAAACCCAAAATTTCTTACTACGTCGTTACCAGAATTTCCTTCGGATTAATCAAAAATAATTACTCTGAAACAGGGAACGTTTCCATTGGAGTTCGACAACCACGCAGGATTCCCGTCGCGAAAGTTTCTCGTGCGGTTGGCGGGCACGCCCCGTCCATGGATAATAAACACAAGCACCGAAACGAATCGACGTCACAACGTCGTCGTTAATTCAGTTTACCTCGTCGTGTTGGGGTATTGAATGTACCCCGCAGTCTTTCCGAAGCCCTGCAATCTCCCGAAACATTCGGTCGCGAGTTTCCTACCGGTGGTATCTACAAAGAGCAAGGCAGGTGGGTTGAAGGGTGTTCTTGACAATGGCGGCCTTCGCAATACGAAGGGTGGTTGAGCGAAGGGCCACGGTGCGCGGGAGAGGAGACTGTTTTCACCCCCCCCCCCCTCCCGCTGTAGCGGTAACAGCTATCCTAACAACACCTGTATCTCGTCGACACCTGTAGCGCACCCTGACAACGATCCCTCCCGTCTCTCCCTTTCTATCTTCGTTCCGTTCTCTTCGTTCCGCGCCCTCTTCTCGACCGCGAGGGTAGAAACGAGAACGAGTTACCACGGAAGAGTCGAAACACAGGCAGGAAGGCGAAGCGAACGAATGAACGAGGGAGCGAGAGGAAACGAGTGGAAAGAAGTAAAGAGAATATGATAAATTGCGACCAGGGGCGTAGAAACAACAGGATAATGAGAGAATCGGAAGATTATATGGTATATCAAGGGGTGGCGCGAAAAGGTCATTGTTATCCCTTCTTTTTTTTTTCGATTTCATATTCTCTATAGCCGCATGTTATACCTACGCAATCCCATTTTTTCGATTGCAACCGTTTCTCCGTTGGATTTCAGACAGAAGGCAGAGCGGCATCCGGTTTACAACGTCGCGACTAAATTCGCGTATCTAAGTAGGTTGAGCATGGATAGCATTCAACGACGCGCGTACACCCGCTTGAGAAAGAGATCGCGGAAGGGACTCGTTAATCAGAGTTTCAATATAATTAGATGCGATGACGCTGTATCTCTCCTCGTCCCAGCGAGTTAATGAACAACAACGGATGAAAGCTTCGCGCCG
Source organism: Bombus pyrosoma (assembly GCF_014825855.1). Classification (NCBI taxonomy): domain Eukaryota; kingdom Metazoa; phylum Arthropoda; class Insecta; order Hymenoptera; family Apidae; genus Bombus; species Bombus pyrosoma. The sequence continues at coordinate 660,421 of NC_057771.1, read as the reverse complement.
AATTATTCGAACTGAATTAACACGGAAAGACGCTGAATATCGTGCGCCGTGGCTGCATGCGCACAAACGAGAGAACGAGACCGTTCTGATGCCCTTCAACGCTTCATGATTTGGATGCTATGCGAGGAAATTAAACGTCTAATGGAATAAGCGGGCAGAAAATCTCGCGTAATTTCACTGTTAACTACAAGTTCCTACAAATTTGCATGTGATACGCTTCGAAAATGATATGAAATTTTCTCGATTGATTTCTTTCTTCAAAATACGTCTCTATATACAAGTTATATCTTTACAGTATAAATTACACGGAAGATCTACCAAATAAACCTTTTTCCTTGAACAATCCTACCTCTATTCTTTTTGGAGCCAATCGATTACTCAAGATTATGTCGAAAGATTTTCTACTTCAAATTACCGACATCAAAAGCGACAGGATCCTTGTTATAGTTCTACACGAATCTTGTTCGTCGTTTTTTTCGAAAGAAAGGAAAGTTCGAGGAAAGGTCTGAGCGACCTTTTTCTAGAAAACAAAATTTATCACATAAAATTGGCTATTTCGCGTGATTACCCCTGTGTCAAAAATAAATGGCACGTCTCTCATCACGGTGAAATGAGTATAAAGTTTAATAGGTGTGAAGAGAAGCTCGAAACAGGAAGCTTGAGAAGGAGGATAATCCCAAAGTTCGTCGATCATAACAACACACGTCGAAAACAGGGTAACAAATCATACAGCCGGGTATATCGGTGACCATTGGCCGTGACGAATAATAGACGGGCATGGTTGATGTCGAGTATCGATACGTCGAACAATCGAAACGAAGGGCGGCATTGACCATTCCCCTGCTGAACAGAAAACAGACTCGGGAAATTTCTCTCCTATGTCCCCAACTCACGTGGAACGCGATTCGATTACGAAACGATATCCACGCCCTTCTCTATCGGTTAGTAACTATCTCCTACAGTGTTTCGCTTTCTCTCTTTCTTTCGCGTTGAATTTTTCCCCCTTCGCGTTTCAATTCCACCGTGCTGCGATATCTTCGAATTAAAATTTGCTCTGATTGTTTCACAATGTACGTTCGGTTGCTTTACGTTTATCATCAATTACGCGTTCTCCATGTCTGTTCTGTTCGAGTATTTCGCGTATTTTTTCGTAGCTTCGTCGCCATTTGGTCTTAGGGAAAATGTAGTTCTAAGTATTTTAAATGAAGATAGAATAAACGATAAGTTAACAATACTTGTTAGTAATTAATATTCATTTTTACAAAATTTGAGGAGATAAATAGCGTTCGTATTCCTAATGAAATCCTAAATTCAAAGGTTCCATTATCGTGTTTATATTTATCATTTTTTAACTGTGACAGTAAAGTCAAATTATGATTTCCACATTATAAAAGTCACTATAGCGGCGGCAGTAGAGTACAAAAAGTTGATAGCAATTTTAGATTAAAAAATTCTTTGCCATTGTTATTCAAGATACCGTATTTTTATTAAGTATTTTACTTGGTATTATCAGTAAAAATACTGGCGAGGGAATGAAAACAAATGATCCATTGGTTTGAACGAAAGGCACACTCGCGGCTTAAACGTTTTTCGAACAACCTACTTTGTGCTAGCGGAGTGACTAAGCGACTTGATCGTTTAATAACTTCCAATCTTCTTAGTTAATATCAAACCATTACTCACAACAAGGTATCCACCAGACTTCAACGAAACAAATAACAAGTGCTTACCTGAAACAAAAAATAAATAGAAAATAGGTCAGGCTCGATGTAATCTAGAATGACGTTAAAAAAAAATACGGTTACATAAATAGGTTCGTAATATATCCCGTACGCATATCGTTAATCACTCAAGTCGTTAACTTGTAATGGACTTGTGATGATGATCATAGCGATATCATAACGTGGAGGGCATTTTTAGAAACCCTTACTGTTCGTCAAGAGGTGATTAAGAGTAGCGAAGTTTTAATCAAGGGACTAATGATAAAATGCTTTTTCTTTGAATATATTAAATATCTTAAAACTTTGCATTTGATTTATAATTGTTATTTCTCCGTTTTCTAAACTTTCATATAATTACATAAAATATACATTTCATAAAATATACAATATTCTTTTATACATCGTACACATTTCCATTGCAAAGTTTAGAGACAGCCACGCTATATCCACGAAACTGAATATTTCCATAAATACAAAAATGTGTTCACGAGTAGCTGTCATTGATTCATAGTCACTTATGTTCATTAAACATACATGAAGAAAAAGAAACAGCAAAATTTCTTTGATATACCTATATTGTGTCGAACATTCGTAAATGTTTGTAATCGTTAGCCATTATTTGTCATCCGTCCATCTTCGTGTCTCGACAGATGTAAATTCATAATAGCAAGCATTTGTAAACGTCATGCGCAGGTATTGCATATCCAATATTAGAATTTCCACCTATTGTAATACTCTAAACCCACTCAGTCGAAAATTTCCTAAACTTACAAATAAAATGACCAATGAGTCTAGAACTCACGCGGTTAAATGTCCTTGTTATCGATAAATACAGAAAAAAAAGCTAAACCATCGACCGGGAGGACTCGCGCGCTGCACTCGATGCACATCAAAATATGCAGATGCTACACAACGTTGGCACAGGTTATGCAGGGAATAACAGGCGTAACCTTCGCCGCCCGACGTATGCGGAGTCTGGCGGGAGCGATTCCCCGCGAACCGGTTAGGTACGTGTCATTCGTTGCATGATTAATCGTTTAATTAGCGGCAGTGTTATGGCAGCATGGTTCCAGTCGGACCCCATCTCCTTTCCCTCTGACCCCCTGCCAGTTGGCTTGCACTGCAGCTACCGTGTCACCCCCGAGCATCCCCTTATCCCATGTCGAATACACTGAACTCCCAGGATTGCCCGGTTGGCTGGTCTGGCCTGGCTTCGAGAACCGAGCCAACTATTAATCGTGGCATGACCGTAAGCCTTTTCCGGAGCGGAAGTTGTCGAGGTGTACAGATCTCGAGACTTGTGACGACCAGGCTCGAACTGGGAAGACATCATGCCAAAAATGGGGAGAAATTCGAGACACTAGAGACTTCATCTAAACCAGCTAGAGTTAGTCGCTAGACTACTTCGAGTTAAGGTTCAATTAATTAGGATTTATGGTAATGAGGAGACAAAGGGTTTCGTTAGAGAGATTACCGGATAGTCTCCAAGCCGCGTAAACGAGAACGCCAAGATAAACCAGTAATGGCACGAGCAACCCCATGGGGGAGATTTACGAATACGATTGATGACGATGATGGTGTACGCGATATATTAAGAGTCTAGGCCTATAACAATACAATTTCTATAAGAGAAAAAAGAATCTTGATTTATGAAGATTATCGATGAATTCTGTACACTTAAACAGAATGTTAAGCCTCGTACGTACCTATAAATGATAGTTACGTAAAGGTTTAGCAACTGCCATTTTTCTTTGTTAGGTAAGGATATTAATGTTTGATACGATAAACAGAACGTATTGTAAAGGCTATGTAAAGACGCGAAGACATGTCTTTCCGTGAACAATGCAGGGAGGGGGAAAAGCTCGGTTGGATAAGGAACAAAATAGACTTTACAATGGAATGTTATAAGATTTAAATTAATTTTAGAAGCTTGAACGATTTTTTTGACTTTTATATAACAACACTTCATATTCTACAAATATTTTCGTTCATTATCGTGGTACTCGTATTACGAGTTGCGTATCGTGTGAATGTCGCCATTTGTTTTAACGTTTTGTCTGTCGCTTTTATACGAAAAATATCGTTGCTAAGATACACGAAACGAGCATCGCGATAGTGCGTCTCACGAAAATTGTCGTGCGAATGCCTCCATTTTATACATATATAGGTGTCTATCATAAAATTCATAAGCGTATCGCGTACTCCCTGTGAAGCCTGTCTTAATAATTAAGCTATATGTTCACATTATTTTTAAAACTTTTTACAATGGGGTTCGTTCTTAATATAAGTTTTGGTCGAAGCGAACGAAAGCAGTGAAAACAGTCAACAAATGGAGAATGAAGCGAACGTAGAGGTGCTTACGTAGATTGTCAGTCAAATCAATTAGAGCGACGCGTTCGTGTGATCAAACGAGAGTCGTTGAAAAAGTTTCCCCCGTTTAACGCTCGTTTTCGAGTATCGAATTACACCGAAGTTGAACTTCCGTGCTGGCTACGTATCGATGAAACTAAAAGGGCCTCGTTTGCGCGATGTCAATAGACAAGTGAACCGAAACAGTAACTAAACGTTGCAAAAATTTGCACGCCTCTCGTAATCCGTAAAAAACAGACCGTCGGCGAAAAAGTGTAAAAGGAAAAAATGGAGTCAAGCAGAAATATTGACGTTGATATTTTCCCATTTTTTTCTTTTGAAAATCATTCGATACTTGGGTATATTTAAACATTATTAAGCATTACGAGTTTGAAAAATCTGTCGATTTGAAGCATAAAATACCCGAAGTCCTAACAATGTATTTTAGTAATTAATTAGTTAATTTTAAATAATGTCAACGTAACGAACAATATTTTAATAGAATTATAATTGAGATCATATGTTTTAGTAATGCTTATATGTATTTGATGTGAATTGATGTGAAGGAGTTTTGAACTGATCCAAGAAGCTATACACCTAATGCCATCATGCTGGCTGTGGATTATACGTATTCGTTGGAATTTTGGCTTTTGATGCATCTCGAATTACACGAACGCATTTAACGTCTACCCTTTGTTCTATTATTGGTTTCCGGTTTGTCAACTAGAGCACGATCGAATCTCATTGACATACCTTCTGTTTGATTTCCAGATTTCGTTCAGAATTCCACATTTCAATCATATCCCCAATCACTAAACCATCTTTGAACCATCTTTTCACTGGCATCCAAACAACTTCAAACAACAGAAAACATAAAAATAACATATCAAATATATCTTAGATTTCTCAATTGAATCATAGAAGGTAAAATCACCAAAAATCAATTTTCTTTTCATTTTTGATGATGTTCTTCAAATATCTGCGCTAAATCTTTCACCATATTTGAGTTATTTCAACACACTCAAACATCAGCTGCATTTGTTTTGTTAATTTTGCACGTGGAAAATCTTATCGAACGGCGCGACTGCGCGTTCAGCGAATCCGTTTATTAATGGACATTTCGTTAACTGTTATATCTGTCGTACAAGCCGGCGAATACGCCGTTTCTGCTTCCAATAATCGTCGATGCTTTAATTAATATGTATAAATCCAGTGCGCGGTCGAACAGCTTTAGTCAAGCATCGATTTTTATCGACGAGTCGATGGGGTTGGGAGGGTAACGTTCGATGGCGTTCAAGCGGTCGACTCGTCGTTATATCAATAACGAGGGTAAATCGGCATTAACGTATCGTTTCCGCAGTCGCGCGAAAAAAAAGGAGAAACTATAATACCAAAAGAAGAATGCGATTTGGCGACGCATCAAAGGATGTAACGTCACGGAATTTTCGTAATTAATATTTTTTTTTCAGCGTGCTATGAACAATGAACGACGGAAGTAAAAAAAAATGCGAGCAATGGGACAGGGGACCGCAGTTGCGAGGAAATTCGACTGTATGCGCCAGAGGGAAATTGGTATTTTTATGATACGTCGATAAAGTGAACGAGCGCAGCCGTTGGAACTATGATGTTTCATAAACGAAAAACAGGTGGATTTTACACAGATCTGTAAATTTGAAATTAAAAATTAAAAATTTTCAAATTTGTATTTTCAAAATTAATCTTAAATTAAAAATTTAGAAACGAAAGGTACGTAATTAAAACTTGTACCATCTTTGTACCTTCCTGAAATATAAATTCTTACCCTCTACAATATTATGTCATTAATTGGTCATTAGAAATCATAAGTCAAGGGAAATATAAAAAAATCTTGTATATAGAAATATACGAAACATACGATATTTTCTGTCAACGTCCAATTCAACGAATGAGAGATGAGTTGCTTGGCAGTTCGTACATTTGTGAAGAATACAAAGGGAGGTAGCAAAAGTGGAAAAAGACTGATAGGGTAGATAGAAAAAGGGTGGTGAGTTTCCAGCGATGAGAACGCCGATCGATCGGTCGTAGAAAAAGGGGAAGGATGGTGGGCTCGAAGTACTTCGAAAATGCGTGGGCCATTTTTCTATCATGACGACACTGGTCCACCGATAATAACGAGGACGGGGGATTCAACACAATGGCGATTACGATCACCGGACTCATTGTACGCCGGTGTTCCCCCTCCGCGAAATCGTCCCATTTTTGTCATTGCCCAGTTACGCTCGCCATCCTCTTTAACTCTCCGTGCATTTGCGTAATCTTCCTGCTTCTTTTCTCTTATAAAAGCGCTGACCATTCACGCGTAGCGACCTTCACTTTCCGATAGATGACAGACACTTAGGTTGGAGTGGAAAAGAATGTGACATACACTTAGGGAAGGTATAGTCGATGAGACGATTTATGTCGAACAATTCTGGAGTAAAAAGAAATTTATTGTTGTTAAAAATGTACAATATTGTTCTTTGCAAGAATTAGGTATACGTGATGTAGAAAACAGTTGCTAATTTTGTTGTAAGAATGGCAAATTCATATTCCTGATCCTATGCTTTATTTTAAAATACGTTTCAATTCGACTACACACTCCATACAACAAAAGACAACTCAAGAACTCAACACCTGGCAAAACCAAATCCACGGCTTAGCCTGCCCCGGCCTCGCGCTAAAATTACCAGGGATCGATTCGATTGAACGTTAAATTTAATCGCGAGCCGCTGCTCGCGGCATACTTTCACGGAAACCTAGAAATTCCTATCGAGTGGAAGCTACACAACCTGAATTCCATGCTCCTTGCACGATAAACACGAACCGTGTCCTTCAGCGAACGTAAAAAAACAAGGAAGAATCTATCCGAAATACAGAAAGGAAGTTGCCATAAGGAAAAACGAGGGAGTAGTGGGAGCCAGGGTGCTGGCCACAGGGGATCTTTCTACCGATAAAATCAACGGACACGCTAGTGTGTATATTAAAACGAGACAAAAAAGGCTTATGCCTATGCATTCGTGGCGCGAGACGGAATTTTATTTGTACCTGCATAAATATGCACCTGGTCGCGTTACCTTCAATTTATGTCAGCGGTACAAGCTGAACTAATTTCGGTAACAACCGCACCGGGTCAGACCGAATGAGCACCAGTTATCCCCCGGGAATCCTCGACACTGTCCTGCTGTTGCAACCGGAAGCGTTGCCAGCGCGGCCCACCCTCTGGTCGCGTTTGTTTTTACCATTCGTTTTCTCTCTATTCTTTCACCAAACCTCGTCATCTCGCTTCGCCTTTTCTTTCTCTGTTATTCCCTTTATACTTCTCCTTTTTCCTTTTATTTTTGTGTTGTGTCGTTACATATTGGTGGATCGAGGGAGCGTGAGCTATCCGAAACATGGGCCAATTTTCATACTTTACTAGGTAGCTATAGGCAGAAACAGTAGTTCCCATCTCGGAAAACGGTAGTAACTATCGCTACTTCAACTATTTTAACTTTAACTATCGTGGTTCAATTTAAAAAGTTCAGTTGTTCGTTCACGTCGAAGATTGACGTTTCCTCGGCGTCACGGATATTAAAAAGTGTAATTACCGAGAAATTATACGCAACCGCGCGAACAAACTTGTTCGTTTCTATTATTTTTCACGGACAGCCTTCGCTACTGCCGATGGAAAGTTTGATTATACGTATCGATCTTGGATTCCACCGACAATCTGTAAACTTGGTGAATTTCTTCCGCTCCATTTTCACGGATAACAGAGATAACTACAAACATTTGCTTTTTAGGAAAATTTTGGGAACTCCATCGAATCGCATACAACAGGATGTTTATTCAAGTAAAGTACGAAGCAATTTTCCTTGGTGTTTTATAAATTCTTAATACGAAAATCCTTTCGCCGTGTACTATAAAAGTTACTCTCCCCCCCTCCTTACGATCATTCGAAACAGTTGAACAAACCTTGTGGCCATTAGCATTTTAACTAAGCGACCAAGCACCTCCAGCGTTGTTCATAAAAACAATCTTATCGCGGGCCATTTGCGAAGCTGTGCGCAGTATCTAACCCATAGTATGCCGGTTCGTTCTCTATTTTCCAGCGAGTTTTACCTTCAAAACTTTAATATCAAGCCGCTTAAAATCCTCCGTTTACACTCCAACCAAAATCCGACGCTACTTACTTCGACTTATTATTCCCGTTAGGTAGCTATTCTCGCAGACAGGAACGTAATTGAACCGTCTGCGGATACTGAAGAGCATCTATAGAGTCGTCTATGCTCGTACATAATTACGGCAGCCGGTTCAGGAAGCTATTTCGATAAGCTATTTCGGCCGGTTAAGGCGATCCAATTTTAAGTTGCACGGAATGTGAAATGCAGCAGCTGGTGCGAGAAACGCGCACTCAGCGCGAGCCAAGTGCCACTGCCACTGATTCTCTGCCTCCACGCTTCGAAACTTAATAAACTCGCGGCTCGATTATTGCGGCCATGTTTCTGATGAAGATCGATGAGCGCCCAGGCCAAAATGCCGCCCCGTTGCACAATTCCCGGGATTAACCGGCGTTTCCTTCGTTAAAGTCAAACAATGAATCCGTTACGTACGTTCGCCGCGAGATTAACACGAGGGATATCCTTCATCCGAAAGCAGCGTATCTTTCAAACACATTTATTTGCAAATGATGACGAATTATTATGGGTTTCTGAATAATTGCGAGTAAATATAAATAATTTGAAATTAGAAAATTATGATACAATATATCTTTAATTTTAGTAACTTTTTGAACCCTTCTCTACAAACTAGAACTTTATTTGGTTATAGAAACGAAATTATTCGTTTGTTCGTGCCTTGATTTGGTCGTAAATTAGTAAAAAAAAAAAAAAAAAATTCATAGTAGATTATTATATATCTTTGTAGCTACGTGATGTTATAAAAGAATAACATTAAGATTTCGAAATTAAATGAATCTTTGAAAGCAATCTAAGACCTGTGGCGGCACTCGACAGCAACTACGCCTCAGACCCACAAAGAAGTTGTGTCTTTTAAACTTTGAATGTTATGAATATTTATTGCAAGTGAAATTATTTTATCTGGTCTGTAAGCTCGAAAGAATTTTGATTAATTTTTTCAGACACAGTTCCCAGTTGTAATTAGATACGTTGTTTTCGAGATGCAATTATTGGATATTTTCGTTTAGAGTACACGCTTATGCAACAATGATATCGATCTCCTGGGAGGTGCATACTGCTTGAAATTTAATTACAACGCACCGGAGGACCTGCGAGTTGTGGTGAAAAACGCTTAATAAAAACGCATGAATGTGTAGGAGATTTTACTACGACGCTAATGTCGGAGCGGCAAAGGAGGAGGAGAAGAGATTGAGTCGCAAAAAGGTAGAGAAGCCTGGTGCTATTCGCTACTCATTCCAGCTCGCATTCAAAGCGAAAACATTGGAAACGAATCGCGAATATATTCTCTGGTTCGATTCAAAAGAACTATATTAATATGCATGAACATTTTTTGCGCCTCATGTTTCTTTTATTCTGGACGATAAACTCGCGAAAGATACAATCGAAGGAAAGGTAATGAATATTTTTCATTTATTTCAAACGTTAATTCAATTATAGATAATGAAAAAAATTTGCGAGTAATAAAATTGTTTGTCGGTATGTCCAATTCAAATAATTTTAATCGAGCACGTTTCTCTTTTGTATAATACCCACGTTATAGGATTAATATTCGAATCGATTCCATAAAATCATTCTTAATAAAGTTTATGCGCAGTAATAAGCGGTTTAAAGTTCCACGCACGAAGGGTTTGCGATAACAAGAAATAATTTCATTCGCATGTGCCAACTCAAAAAATGTAACGTATCGATTGCCAGATAAATAAGAATTAACTACAGCTTGCTCTTTCTCTCCTACCCAGTCACTTTCGCGCTCACATTCTTTCGCTCTCGAAATAACGTGCTTCATGGATCTAATGAAAAAACAAAAAACCGAGGGCGAAAATGACGATAATAAAAGTAACTTTGTTAAAACTAATTTAACTAGAAACTTTCGAATAGTACGAGTCTTTCCGTTATTTTTCGCCTGTTTCCTTTTTCGGAAAATTCGCCGTTAAGAGCAAACTTTATAGTGGAAAAAATGTGGTTCCAACTCCAGTTTTAATTTCCCGGAGCTCTCCTTTACTTTGTGAACCAATAAAGCTAAAGTTATAGATTAATAATGAAGAAAACTTCGTCGTCGTTGCCTTCCTCTGCCTCTTCCTTCTTCATCGTTTCTTTCTTCTTCCTCTTCTGTACAATCTAACATTGTCAATTATCGGACAAGAATGAATTACCGTTATTTTTCACCCATCCTCCATTCCCTATAAAACTTCTCCGCGTGACTTTAATGAGCGAATCTTCATCTAACGAGTCGCTCAAGATTGAACGAAGAATAAAATCTTCCTTCCAAACCAAATCCGATACAAATGGTCTGTGAGAGTTAAAAAAAAACCTTTAATTATAATCTCATTATTTTATTGGAAACGAGAACTTTATCTTACTAATATTTAATTCTCTTATTATTGTTAAATAATAGGTAGCTACAGTAACTGTTTAGATTATAAGATTATCCAAAGTATACAATACGGACAGCACATCTGCTATTTTTGAGCAGTTAAAATTTTTTCACGCTACACATTATAAAGCTGACAACGTCGGCAACTTAATTAGCATTTTAAGCGCACGAAGAGTCCGCTCGATAGCAGACGACGTGTCATAAACTTTGACACCAGTTGAAAACTCTACAATAGACCAGAGGACGCACCCTCGACCAGGTACGCACATGACGTACAACTTGCCAGACGCCCACGACATTTCGACAATCACATGATTGGACAGACATAGATTCCCATCTCACAGAAAACGTTGATGGCACCTTTAGACTGACACTTAGAATATAAGCACCATGCACTTAGATAATAAGACACTTCAAAATAAACATTCAACAAAATCACAATCATACTAGAACTCTTAAGCAATCTTCATCTTGAGCGTTAACATCGTCCGATGTTCACGACCTCACCAAGCAGTTACAATTTAACTGATTGCCAACTAGTGGGGAGGTGGCAACAATAATTTCAATTAGAAATTCTCTCGTAACTAGCCGTATCGTTGAAACAGATTCAGTCTACACAGAGTAACCTCATGGAGATATTTTTACTCGATGCGAGATATCGTTTGGTTTTGCTCTTTAAGTAAGCGACCTTCGAGGCAGCGACACGTGGCACAGCACTCGATGAGTATCACGGAGCCACAAAGTGTCCTAAAATACCATGGGCATCGAAGGTACAGGTGGCGGAAGGGCGGGTTGTGCAGGGGCTGAGAATTAATAGCCAACGACACAAATTGAACGGGGGGCCTGCAGCATCGCGAAACGACTACGTGATTACGGGTTAATCAAAATTAATTAAGTGCCATGGCATGCGCGTCACTACTTCGTTACTGTGACGCGTCAAGTGGCGTACCCCGCGCACCCTCCATCGGCTTAGTGTGTGATCCTAATGAATGATATGCGCGTGCATGCTTCCGTTGCGAAGCTTCCGAGGGTTTAGCCGTGAGTAAGTCTGCCGTTCTCTTTTCGAAGAGAGAGAAAGGCAGAATAAATGAGCCGGAAGGGATAAGCGAGGGAACTTCGTAGAGAACCGGGCAATTTTCTAGCATTCGACTACACCTCGCCTGTCGTAACGTTTACATTATATCGTTTTTAAGAGTTACGTTAAGAATGAAAATCTTGCGAAAGATAATATTAATTTTGTCGATTTTCTAATCTTCATATCTATATTACTTGTTACCAGTTGGAAATTTTATTAATCAAATTAGTATTAGATCAATGCGTTTCTACACGAAAAATTGAAAAATGAATAGTATATAAAAGATTTGCTACTATCTCTTAATTTTCAATTAAGTCTTCATTTTCTTTTACTACCATAAGATAAGTTGCAACTCATAACATCGTCTTACAATTTTAATGTATCTATTACAATCATATTCTCTTTATCAGCAGCCTTAAAAAGCACAAAGTCCATCAAAAAATAGAAATTCTATGCGACTAATTTCCATTTCAACTTCGATATCTCGAAGCATCGAAACAGTGTTCGCGGACAACTTGTGATTTTTCTTTATCTTCCTGCTTGTTCACATACATGGTATACCAGGGAACAGAGAGGAAGAGGGAAACGTAATTTGCAGTATTTATCGTTGTTGAAACGAGACAGCCAGCGGCGGCGAAACGAACATCATATTAAAACAGATAGGCGAGTTTCGAGCCGCTTAGAAACTGCTCCGTGGAAATTCCTATCGTCGATGATGACTACAGCGAAATTCCCAGATATTACAGTCCGTGAAACAAGACACGGCTCACAAAGTGCTTTGCGACGCATTCTTAACAGATGATCCACCACAATTCTCACGGTGAACGTTCGGGCTTATAAAGTTGCTTTGCGTTTCTCCCAGCATGACCCGCATTTCTGTGCGACTCAACATATACGTGCAGGTTACGAGCATAATTCCCTTTTAGAGGTCGCTTTGGGTCTCGATTCTTGCGTTGTGAATGTTAATCGCGCGCTACCCGTAATCAACGCAATGGGGTAAAAGTGCGCTATGTGATTTATCCGGCTGATTAGATCAATTTCTTCGTCCTCTTCATCCTTCCGCGCTACCATTCAATTTTCTCAATTAATTCGCTTTCCTCTACTAGTTCGTGATATATAAACATTGAACACGATACAAATGTGAATGTGTTTTTCATGATACAACAAAATAATTTTGAAAGGAAGATATAGATTTTTTAATTTAAATGATGATTTAGTGAATCATACGAATTTAAATTGACAGTGACTAATAATATTGCAGAAAATATGAATTGCAATTTGACATTTTTCATTTGAATACTTGAATTTGTAATTTGAAATTTGAAATTTGAAATTTCGTATATGCATTAAACAATCCAGCCTGAGCATTCAACATATGTATGTATGTAGGTAAGGAATTAGCTTTCTGTTTAAGTTAAATCTTATTAAGTTCTTCGAAACGAAGCTACCGAAAGATTTAAGTACATTTCAAATTTTGAGATTAAATTTTCCATGAAGCAAGGAAAAATATCGTGTTTCGTTGACTGTTTTTCATGATAGCGCTCGAAGTTTCAGCCGCGAATGGCATAAACAGGAACAAGTAACGAGTACCTCCTACTCGTTACCGGGAAATCTTCATTAGACAACTCCAAAATTGACTTCGCCGTTCTACTTGAGAAAGTGCTTGAGCACTAATAGAACGAGGCGCGTGTATATCGCGGCGTACACCTCTAGAAGCTAGAATTTCCACGACGAAGACCGGGATTATGGGATTTGAATCGACTCTTCCGGGGTCAAGAGTCTTCTCGTGCTAGAAACTACGTCCCGTTTCCTGCCGGTCGAGGAAGTAAGACCAACGTTCGCTCAGCCGTGATTACAATAAGGCGATGTCGAGTTTGTGCAACGGAGAGACCGCCGGCTAGCCTTCATGACTTTGAAGGATGATCCCGATTCTCACTGCGTTTCGACCAGTTCGTCTTCAAAATACGCACAGTGTGAATTTTACACCAGAATTCCTTTTAACAATGACTTAAGAACTTTTTCTTTAATAATAAAAATATAAATGGACATCGACTCTTTTTTTTATGTATTATGTTCGAGAGTTATCATCATTTGAATACAAATGTAAAATTAAATTCTTCAGTATTACGGGCACAATTCAATAATAGCTTTTTAAAATAGCCTTTGAAGCAAACATCAATATGTACGCCCAATTACGAAGATATATCCATAAGGCATGTAGAATTACTCTAAAAGACAGAATCCCAAAACTTGTCAACCAGATTTATCAGATACTATTTATGGCATATTCTGAAATTTGGAACTAGTAATTCTTAATAATTAGAAAAAAAAGTAATTCTCTCAGAACGGAACGCTTCAAATAACAAGTATCATCCTATTTCTATGAGAAATCTGGTAGCTGAAGAGTATAACTTTAAAATAACGCTAGATTTTCAATGATACTGAATCGCAGGTGTACTAAAATAAAACAAACGAGAGGACGATAGGGGGTATTAGGCGGCAAGGAATGTTAAAAAGAAGTGTAATCCGGTCCGCCCATTGGCCATGGGCCAACTTGAACATGTACAGGCCATATCGGGGATGCCATGGCGTGGAAGAGCACCAAGCGAGTCGCCTAGATGATGCCTAACAATGTCGTCGAAAGGTGTCTAATTAAATAAGACGTCCGGAAATACGCGGATCTCGCGGACTAACAAGCCGTTGCTATAAGTGCGCGCCATCATTGACGTTGTTGGCGTTGTTGCTGTTGTTGCTGGGTCAGCCAAGAAGAAGCACCCCAGAAGGGCTATCCACACGGAGGCCAGAAACTTCGTATAATTGTAGTGGCGCGCTTACAGCAAGTGGATCTTCAGGGCGTCAGAAATACACAGCGTGGACGTTTCTTATCTTCGCCTTCTATCCCTTTGTTCCCGTTGCCGAAGTTGGAATATTTTATGGAAAAGGAAGAGAAATCGATTTCTGTCCTGATATATCCCAGGATACGTACACATTTTTACTCAGATAACGGAGAATAGAATGTAAGATAACGCGACTACTTTTATACATGAAGTCGATTTGGAAATTTGAGTAATTTTTCTGGATTGAATAAACCATCGTGTTATTAAGCTGGTGCATGTCGGACGTCATTTTCTCGAGGGAAACTTTAATCGTACGTTACTTCTTCTAAATGGATAGTAAATAATAGGTCATTTAGTGTACTGTAGTAAATTTCTTTTTTAATGTAGTTGATAATGATAAAATCAAATATAGGAAGTAGTATCAGCCCGTCATATGCAGGCTCCAAAGAACCGTTTCATTACACTAACCCAATAATAAACTGATATATCAACAGAGAAAATGAAAATTACTAGAAGTTTTTATACGTATGTTTCACGAGTAATAAACTGTGCAGAATAGATGCGTAGGCTACAAGGAGAATCTAATCAATGGAATTCCATTTAGCGAAAGAGACCAATTATACGGATTAATACTAATGTTGCTTGTATCTCGTTGAAGACACGCACCGTTACGTCGAATGAAGATTATAAGTAGAGTGGAATAAAAACATTTTTCCTGAGGAGTGAACTCGATACGCGTGCCATGACGTTTTTACCGTTCATCCCCTATTGCGGAGAATCGCGTCTACTCGTTTACCGTGCTTTTCATACGTTGCGACACAGGGGCACGCAATCACGCGATTCCCTTGTCCGTCGGAAGCGAAATCACGATCGCGTGGAAAGCTTGGATGCCCGGCAACGAGAAAATGGTTTAAGCCTGTCATCATCGCGTGTCGCTCACGAAATTAACGACATTATCGACGCGAGGCGAGAAAGAAGCACACGTTTAGATATAGTTATGATAAGGTGATATACGTTCTTTCGACAAATTTTCCATTCAACGATGACACGACGGAAAATTTTAGCACGTTAATAGTTTCTGACGTAACAGCTACTGACGTAATATTACATTTTTCTTAGGATCAAAATATGACTAAGTAGGTCGACGGAGGAGGTTTCCGGGGAAGGGGCTGTAAGTTTATGGTAAATATTAGGTGCTGAAGTTATTATGGAATTTTTATTTATCTTGAATGAATAAAAAAAGAATAAAAATCTTTAAGAATCAGAAAAATTATCAATTTAAATGTAGTTAATATCTAAGAACTAAAACTAAAACTTTGTAACTTACTCAATTCACCGTTTTGCCTTTCAGGTCCTCTTTTCAGAAAATCTCTCAATTATTAAATGGTTATCAGTGTCTCTAAGGAGAAACGAGAATTTTTATTACTATTTTAAATTAATAATAGTAAGCGATTTTGACAAATTTCTGTTCCTATAAAATTATGAACGAATAAAATAAAACGGAACAAGGTACTATTTGTATATATTTTGAGAAGAAAAGAGCGGAAGGTAATGCTATGTGATAAAAGACATAGCTAACTTAATGCGAGTTTCTAAGGGGATTAAAAGCACTTTTGAGGAACAATAACTGATTCTAAAACCCAGCTGTTGAAAGGATGGCAATGTTACGACCACTTGCAACCATTTGATTCCATAAAGTAACGTCTAAGTCTGCTATATGCAGGACAAAAGCCGAAACTTGACACTGACTGAATAATGCGAACACGTAAAACGGAGAATCGCCAAGAACATGTTGCAAGGCGAACGACGATCGTGGAGCGCGGTCTGTCATTTGGATTACTTAAACGGTCTATCGCGAAGATCGATGATAATACCTTACCAGCATCGTTGGTCCTTTTCGATATTCCACGGGGATTTCTCTCGTATAAAATTCAGTTTTCCGGAAGATATTCTTGAAATGCTCATAGGATTGATGTAACGACATTTTAGGTAAACGTAATTCACTATGTTTATATTACACAAAAATCCAGCAATTCCAAATAATTTTTCGCTCTGTACATCATGAAATATTAGTATTCGCAACATTAATGAATGTATTCTAGACATTGTACGCATTTGCCTAAACTTTAGTATCTTCTATTGAGAACAGCTTTATTTTTTAAACACAACTATTTATATCTAATTTTAAGTCTCTAAGCTATTCAATTTATGCAACAACAAACCACTATCAACTTCTAAACGATTACCCAGAACTAAATAAATTTTCGGAAATACTCTCTGTTTCCGGTTGCTCGATTTTCTATCTTCTCTGTACAAAATAAACAATCCAAAATACCGTACGAGCATACTAAACTACCGTTTCGTATGCATGACATTTTGGAGAAAATTTCAGCCGGTTACGCGTAGCGAATCGATTGGCTACACGTAGTCACCTTCCCGCAGGGATCAAAAAAATAAAACGCTCCGAAAATCTAAACAATGGCTATCAGTCGATACATCGCAGGAAAACAATCGCCGAGCTTGTAAATAAATCCAGTGGCAAAAGGGGCCCCGTGCTTCCGGTACTTGGCTGCTGTACGTCGACGAAGCTGCGGCTGTGCGGAACGCCTGTGAACGAAACTGTCCCCTACGGCGGCGGATTCCTTTGCGCCATACTGAAATTCCATGCATCCGGTAAATACGCTGAAGGCGTCGCGGTGGAATTCAATCATTATGCTGGTCGGGCCGCCGCATCATCGCGGTCCGTGCACGCCGCTTTACTTCCCGCCTTGCGCGCCGCGTCGCATTGTTGGTCAAGCTCAGTAATAGCGAGCTCCTTCGAGCTGATCCTGCCAGAATATTCCTATCACAGGCGAACAAGCTGGACGACCCTCGTGAGCATCGCTTGGCATTCACCTCCACGCGAACGTGCTTGACCACCGTAAGATCATGCAAACGAGGTGTCATGTCCCTTTTTCTATGTTTTCTTGCCTCTTTTCCTTCTTTGTTCTTTTTTTTTGGGTCGGGATTATTCGCATTTTCGCGTGGGCGCCGCAGCTCTGAACTGCTGGTCGACGAGTGTTATGACCTGGGATTCTTCGGTTTCTCGGATTTTACGCAAATTTTTGGTACGTGCCCTCTGTGTTTCTCTTTTAGACAGGTCGGACAACTGGTTGATGGGTCTACGAGCTAGGATTTGGAATTAGATGTTGTGAAATAAATTATTTTTTCTTAAATAACAAAGATATGGATGAATCGCTTTGGTTGTTTTAATTTTATATAAGAGCATTTTAATCGATAATCGATAGCATTGTAATATGTGGGAAGAAAAATGTCGTTTAGAGCAACAATTGGTTTGATACAACTACAATAGGTTCTGACTAAACCAACCTCATCCACATTTCTTACTTGCACTTTCACTTATAGAGTTTCAGAAGCTGCATAATTTGATATGGTACTAAACTCATAAATATATTTTAAGCCACTACCACGACTAATAACCAAATTCACCGTAAATTTCAAACCCATTGTACTGCAACATCATCAATACCAACATCGTGTATTTTGCAAGACATCTACGCATCACGTCTGACAACGATTATCTTATATTACTATTGTTTCCACGCGAGTATTCGCGGTGTGGTATCGTGTAATCGATACACAACACTGAGAGCAAGAAAATAGTGGAGTTCAAAGAAACAGCTCGATGAACGAGAATGAAATTTACGCGATCTGGCAGCCGCGTTTCATAGCCACCTAGGAACGTGGCTGTGATTAACGCGCGCTTCCATTCTCGGTCGGGCTGTGTTCCAGCATCGCCTATAAACCGCGATTTACAGTAAATCCAGCACGCGTTGCTGGCAGCAGCCGGTATAACGCGTTTGCATTAAGGCTTAGCAAACCGCCGGTTGCCGGGACCGACAGTAAATTTTATTCCTCCGCATTTTTCTTCCTTGCCTGTCGACCCTCGTTGCGCTACCTTCGTTATCGATGCACGTACGAGGCTTATCCGAGCGTAAAACGAATCAGACTTTGGGGGGGGGGGACTGCATCGTTCCAGAATCTGCACGGTTTGTCGTAATAAATGAAGCGAAATTCCTCGATCTTGCTTTCTGTATTAAGCGCTATTTCAACGGTTTTACGACGGTGTTGGAGAAACGTTTCCGAAGTCGACGAATCTTGAACAATGAAGATCAGTAAGCATTCATTGCGACTCGTAAAACGAAGCTCGAATAATCGTTGAAGTTGGACGAATCCGCTCATCAGCTCGCACACAAGACGAAGTCGTTTTAACGACACTGTAAAAATCGGTTGTAACTCGACTCGCGGTACGTCGAGTCAACAACGGCGTCCTCCCGAGGGGATAGTCGATATATCTGGAGGCTGTCTAGCTCTGGATATGTATACACGATGCCGAATCCTGGCCCTTGCGCCTCTATTGACATTGATGGGGTGACAAGCAACGGGCGATGGGTGCTAGCAAGCAAGTAGTCGGTCGACGTTGGAAACGGGGGCAGCTTGTATTAGTAGCGGCGGTTAAGGGAGGAAATGGAGGGTGTTGCCAAGTCCCGACATGCTTCGCTTCGATTAATCAATGAGAATGGCATTTTGGAGAGGTGCTAGGCAAAGGTGACGCTGAAGGAGGTGACGCGAGAGCTCGAGGATGCCAGGAGTGAAGTGACTACTACCTAGACGGATTGAGCACGGAGGAAAACGGGGAAGATGAGGTCGGCCCTGGACACTTTTGATGAATGGTGTCTATGATGGTCCCCCGTAGGCTTCCGGTTTGTCATTTCTGTCGCTCTGTCTTTCTATGTCTCTCGGCTCCCAACCTCTCTTGCTACCGTCCCACTCTCTCGCCCCGCTTGGGTATTCATAACCAAGTGGTGAAACCGCTGAGACATCGTCGAGCTAAGAAGCCGTGACGTGAATTATCGTCCTGTCCCTTGTACGTCGGCAAATATTAGGATCGATTCGATATAGGCCAAGCGAGGACAGATATAATGCACCGGCAGGATGTTCAATATTGTTTAGATACGGAACGTGCTTACGCGAGGATAAGTAATGGGGGAGACGGAATTCTGTGGTTGGGGATACTGGTTCGTTCAAATCTGATCGCGTTAATTAGAGATGTTGAGATGTTTAGATCTGAATTTAATGAAGTAATCGTACACTGTGAGTAAACTACGCACAACGTAATCTGCAATATACATTAATACAACTTTGACAAATGTAGGAAACAATAATAAACGGATTTTTCTTTGGTCACGAGAAAATAAATTAGAATTGGCTGTAATTTTTTATTCTAGTTCTAAGAATACAAACTACGGTAACTAGCACAAACAGTTTTGCTTGATAAGAAAACACCACGATAATAATACTTAACGATAAAAGTTTATAAATACACGTAGCTTCCAAGTTACATCACGCCATGCACGAATAAAAGAATCGTGAAGCAAATAATATTTGAACAAAAAGTAATTTAAAATCATCTGACAGAAGGTAAAGTAAACCTTGTAGAATCAGCGATATTTTAATATTCATACCATTCGAATATTAGAAGTAAGACAAACTTGAGTAAACTCATATGGAAATCGTAGGAGGGGATGCTTGAAAAATTCATGAATCTTCTTAACAATGCAAAACCGCTAACTAAAATACCAGAAAGTTGAAGCAAGTTTAATACCAAAGAACTAACTCCTTACGTAATAATAACTCGATACATAAGAACATTCTCGGAAAGAAGTATCATCTGTGTGTATCGTGAACAAGCGCGTGTTGGAATTGCTGTGCGTGTTTTGTGTGCGGTTTTTACGTTTCTTGATTTCTACGAGGAAAATCTGTCTGTGGCGCTTTTTTAATGCCGATAATTCATTACGGGGCGGAGATTTCGAGCTTCCTTCCAAAACTACGTCTTCTTTGGCTTATTGCCTCCCTCGCGGATCGGGGACGATTCTAATTCTTCGTTAATTAATGGAACGACATCAGAGGACACGTAAGAAAGGAAAAGGGTAGTACGGTTCGAGAGTTTGCTGAAAGGTGGCCTTCATTTATCACTGTCTAGGACAGAAGTAGACGGGAGGAAAATCGATCCCTTACGTGTCATCCTTCTCTCCTTTCCACTCGGTTTCACCAAAGAAGATCGGAACCCGCTTCCGCATACGTAAGCCTCTCCCTTCCTCTCTCTCTCTTTCTCCTTCTAACGCTCTCCTCTTCGCGAAACTTATTTTATATATGTTTTATGATAATTACGCCGGTCAATAAATATTCCGCCAATTCAATGGCCGTGCATTCCTCTATGCCAGTAGCACGTGCATGTATAATCATTCCGAAACTTCAAATATTCCACATTCTGCTTATCCCTGTCAAGCATCTTATTTGAATATTTCTGACGCCGTCTCATAGTTAGATATAGCCAGTCGTAAACAGAGAATATCAGCTGATCATAATTTTATTTGGGAAAGAGTTGGAAAACATGTCTGGTTTTTTTTACTACTGGTAACTCTCGTGAAATGCTTTATATTTGATCTGTTTTTTTATTGAAAATTTCTCGTTACCCTCTATATTTGTAAAATAATCAATCAGCTAATTTCTTTGCTAAAATCTGAAGAATTCTACTCGGGATTCAGCAATGGTCTACTATCAAGTAGAAAGAAGTTAGATTAAATTACAAGCCTGGTACTCAACGAACAATTAACAACGATCCTCCCTGTTATTGACAGCGCCGCTTTCAGCACAGTGGATCCACTCTAACACAAAAATCGCTTCGATCTGCGGTAGCTTTGCTAGTATCCAACCGAGATTGCTGTAATACCCACCAACAGCAATATGGCCCACACAATGAACTTCCATTCTTCGAGGCTGCGAGCAAGTTCAACCCGCTTCTCATTGCAGTTTCTCATACACTATAGGCAACAGCCGGTCACGTTTCTCCCCTGTCTTTTCTCTCTTTCTCTTCCTTTATTTTCCTCGTTCTCCTTGTACGCAGTCGTCTTCCGAAACGCGAAAAACTCGCGGGATGCACGGGACGGGTATACAAGTTGCGGTTACGAGCTCTCGATCAGCTAGCCGACGCGCCGCCAGGGAATACAGTGCAAAGGATTGGTGGGTGGGATGCAAAGGGAAGAGGGAGGCAGGAGGACGGAAAGGGTGAAATACAAATTGAAAACGAGCCCAGGGAAACGATGGTATACGCTCGGTGAACAAAAGATGGACCGGACGAAATTGAAACGAAACGCGGCAACACGCGGCTGCTTGTGTACGGAGCTCTGTTCGGGAAAATAAGAAAGCAGACGGAGAAGGCGGAGGCACGCGCGCTATCGCGAGTTCTACCCGAGTTTTCTACGAGTTATCCGGACAGCCCCGACCAAGGGTGTTAATTACCAGGCCGTTCTAGACCGGCGGTGTGCGAGGAGAGCGAGGCAGCAAGAGATTGGCGGAGAGAAGCAGCCTTAAGCTATGGAAGCGGCGAGGACGGAGTGGCGAGACACTCACCAGGCCCGCCGCCACTAGGAAAGGATGGAGACTCCCGGGTGCGAGATAACGTTTTCAATTACCTGCAGGATGTGACGTAGTTATGAGTTAGCTACCTAGAGAGCGACGGCGAGCTACCCAACCAACTGGTTCCAGAAGATGATGAGCCAAGATGGGTCGAGCTGGAGAAGCGAACAGAGTAGACGACGCAGCGAATAGATACCTAATACTTGTATAGCGCGTGTCCTCGCGAGATAAACTAAACCCGATTAGACCGTATATACAACGGTACAATATTTCAACCAACGATACTTGTGCCGTAGGTATCTATCGTTTCAACGAGAAAAAGAGTCAGCCCTTTGGAGAAATTTCGTCGTATCTCGTTGGTTTCATGATGAACTTACAATACATCGAAGAAAAATACCCCCAACGAGGAGAATTCAAGGGAAAAATGAGAGGAAAAAGGACGTTGAGACCGATCCAATTAGCAAACGACCTTAATGCAACGAAGGCGGAAGAAAGGACCAGGCTCTGGTAATCCTTCGAGTTCCATCTCCATCATTCAGCCACCCTTCCCGCCCGTCTGACTCGTGGATCCTTCGAATCCCTTCTTGCAGGATCTTCAAGGGTATCGTGAATGAATTTTCCGGCGGTAATTTTATGGCGACTAGCTTCAGATGCGTTTTAGGCGAGGATAAACGCGTCAACCGGTTGCAGAGGAGGAGGATAATCATGGCGGATAGATAGTGGCAATATTTCCAAAAGTCGTGCCGATACGATAGAGGAGAAATATTGTCGGGCTGGCTACATGATCTTTTCGATGTCAGCATTTTTTTGAAAAGTTTTACAAAGGGTTCTCCGATTTTATTTCAATTTACTTCGATTTTTGGTAAAATCTTACGCAAATAAGACTAAACAAATCTTATACACTCATACACTTCTTATGTATTGTATAGGTATTTTTTAATTTTACATGTTTGACATATATAGATAAATGATTCGCATAATTTTTTCGCTCTGAGGGATAAGATTAAATAGATCGATAGTCATTCGATCGATCGATTTCAAAAGATTTTTTAAATGTTCATCGTAAGACTTTAAAGCGATTAAGATCATAGTAAAAGGGGAAAAGCTTAGAAATAAAAGAAGCTTTTATGTTTTATCCTCTACTATCTCAGTCGGTCCTTTCGTTTGTTATATATCATTCGAAACTCATTCTTCAAACTTCACTTACTTTTTTTCTTTTACGCTTCCTATAATGGCGAGCATTCATGATTTCGAAGTTAACGGCAACTTAGCCAGGCCGAAAGATATACTTTTTCTTAACACGTGCACCACGTCGTTGGCTGCTGCCACTGACGTCATATTTATCTCCTTAACTGCACGATTATAGTGTAAAAACTGGCAAGGGAGGAATGCCGGGACGCCGCGCCGCTGCCTGCCACTCCCATAATGTATTATAATGTATACGATGGGAAATTCAGTCTGTTCATAATAATGGGAACAAAAATGATGCATAGTGACTGCCTTGGCAGTTGTTATTAATATACCAAAATCGGAAGATAAATTCCAAAGTTTTGGAATATGTCTGCGTAGGTAGGAATTGTTCTTGCGATATTTTCAGACGCGAGACAAACGAGTTAAATTAACTTCACTTCTAGATTATTTAACGCGAAGATATATCTTTAACGAAACAACATGGTGCAAAGTTAAATGATTTTAGATATTTTATATCTTGGTATTAGGCACTTGGTATTGTGGACGTCACACGATGCAAAATGTTTAATAAACCTAGCTTGAAAGCTAAAAGACATCCTTGTGATTTAGATATTAACTGCAGAAATTAAATAGTTATATTTTTTGATGGTCAAAACGCAATTTATCTAAATTTAATTAAAATATATTCGATACACATATATAGCATATCCGATTCGATTGATATAAATATTTCTAACAGATAGAAGATACCACATTCTCGTAAAATATATCGTTTCCTCTATATCACGTCTACTTTCTACAAATATTCCAACTATGTATCACCATTCCCCTAAAACACAAACATTTTTCACACAAATAGCGTCATTTGTTTCGTCAGTTATCCCTCGGACACCATACATCCATCTAATTCAACCCACGATAAAATCTAAATTAACGAAAACCCCGAACGATCCCAGAAATCACGTCGAGATTAAACCAGTGTGACCTCCATTATGTAACAATTCAGCACTTTCATTGGAGAAATTTTAAAGCCCTCGAAAGAGGAAGAATCCAGGCATCGAGGAACGGTGTTATCGGGTCCGGATGAGCCGAACCGTTGGAAATCGAGGTCGGCTCGAGCGCGAGCGCTCCGTGCATCACCTTAATCAGAGAAAAAGCGACGCGGGTAAAGGAGGCAACGTCGGCGGCGGTGGCGGCGGCTCAGCTATAAGGAGGTAGAGTGATGTACGAGGGAGCTCTTTTCCGTTTTCCGGCTGCACGAGTTTCAAGTTACGCGAGCGCCAGCAGAAAACTTTTCCCCACTCTCGCCCGAGGGACTTCGGTTCGAGGGCGCTCTCTCTCTCTCTCTCTCTGTCGCAATTTATAACCTTTCTAACTGAATCTAGCGTCACGCGCACGCTGCGCTCTTCATTTCAGGTCGCGTGTCCGCTGCTTTTAATCCTGTCCGCGACCTGTAATATTCGTTCGTACCCACCGACGCGAGACCTTAATCGCCGCGATGCCAACTGGAACACGCATCGCCTCTATTTTCCGTTTTCTCCGGAGACCGTGTCTCAAAATCCACGGCTTTTCGCTTTGTCGCATTTTTGCGAAAAATATTTCGATTCACGATACCAGACTTTCTACCGCGGAACCGTGTGTGTTTCAGAGTTTTCAGAGCCAACACTTCAACTTTCGCTGAATTTGCGAGAGTGGTTGTTTGTTATTGCGACTTTTAAAGTTCGGGCCTTTGGAAGCCGCGTGCGCGGTTAGTACGCTAATTAATTCGATAGGATCTTTTTGGGTTTCTCCATTTCCCTAGTTTATTATGTAAATGCCCATAAAAACATATCGAAAAATATCTGCTAGAAAAAATCTTTGGTTGCGGATTTACAACAAGAAATTGATATAAAAATCCGACTACGAAATATTCAAAAGATGAAATCATAAATTAGTAAACCACAATGTAATATTGCAAATTCCTATATAATATCAGCACAGAATCTGTGGCTGCATCTATAGCCAAGCTAAATACAAATCCATTCTTGCCTTGGAATTAGTTCACGCGAGAAGCTTTGGTGCAAAAACGGGGTACGATAATTGACGGGCGCGTTAACGTTTCAATATCTCGGCAATTATGGTCGGTCGGCCCACTATTGAACCGTCGACGTTTCACTTATCGAATTTGCAGTAATTTGGTCGCGGGGCTGGCGCATTCCGTTGGAATCGAGTGCAGTTCGTTCCGTCGGCCACAGCTTCACCTCGATCGCGCAACGTGATCAAAATGTTCACGCCATATTGATCGCGTAACACATGCAGGTAGCCTATGCATACTGGGCCTTCCCTTGCATATTTACAAACACTAGGCCGCAGTGCTACCACGGGCTGCAATAATAATGGCCCGTAACGAGTCGCAACCGCGTACGAGGCGAATTCACGTTGCCCATCCCTTCCATTCCATTATTACAGACGTCAGTTGGGAACCGAAGCAAACATTTCGAGCCGGCACAGAGAGAGGGTTTCAGAGGACGAGTCGACCGGTCAATTCGGCTAGCGCGACAGAGACTCGAACGGAAACAGAGACATGGACAGGCATGGAGAGAGAAAGGGGGTAGGAAAGCTCAACCATTTAGAGTCGAGAGTTATACGATTCAGCGTGTAGAGCAGCTATGATAACGCAAAAAGAGGATTCGAAAAGTTACGATGCCTACGTTGGTCGGCTGGGAGCCAACTTGAACTTCCGTTACATGGAGTACACAGTCTGCCGCCAGCAACACATACGGTAGTTACCTCTGTTCGACGGTACAAATTACGATGGTTCTGGCTCGACCAAGTCCATCGAACAAACGCGACCGCAACCGTCTCGGTCGTCTAAACGCTACGTTCCTTCGTTTGCCATGGCGATTTAGGATTCAGGGGGATCTACGCGTTTTCCCTCATGCGTTAAGGATGCCAGGACCCGGGGGCACCGGAAATTTATCCCTGTTTGTCGTGTTCGGGTTAGGACGGGGATGTCGCGGGGAAAGGAACGAAGAAGGACGTCGCGTCCTCTAAATCTGCATATTTGGCTAAGGGTAGCTACTGCGCCAATTGGAATTGCAAAATCGCAAATTGGACTTGTTCGCGGACCGACCCTCTCCGATGTTCCTACCCTGATTTCACGGAGACGGTTTTCGTGGAAAAGTATTCCCGGCAAGCTTTTCGTTACGCTTTCCGTGCCCCCGTCCCGTTGCGTCGTTTCGTGCGCTCCCCTTGTACACGGTGTTCTATCCGGGAATTATGCGACAGAGGTTGTTTGACCAGCCATGATAATAAATCAGGGATCCGGTAGATGCTGCGTTCGTGTTTAAGTACGTGTGAATTTGCGTGAATCAATATTTTATAAGAAATATCTAGTATCAATGGAACTTTTGAAATCTATAATGGAAGGGATATCCCCAATCTTTTTGTTGTCAAAGAATCTGTGTATTTGAATATTGTCCAACTAAATTTTAAAGTAATTAGATGTACGAATGATAAAAGAAAAATAAGGAGGATCGCTTGCATTAGGAAAGTAGCTAATAGCACAATAGTTGACAACTGCACAAACGAGAAAACAAGATGGAAAATTTGTCAGACTGTGACGATTGCGCAGGTTATTCAGTTAAGAAAAAGAGTTTCTTTATCCGATATTTCGCGTTTACGACCCGCTGCAACATGCTGGGAAAAAAATTGACGAAGATTGAAAATATTTCACTGTACCGTGGTGCTGAACCTAAACAGCTTCTGGATGGAAATGCATGCAATAACACAGCATTAAACTAAAATGAAGATTATGTTTGAAATTTTCCAAGTCTATATTATTAATGAAATAATGTATTAACTTTAAAATACGCAACTACTAAAACCTACTGTAACAGAGAACCAATTACTTGTTATACGTTATCACATTCTATGTATATCACACGAAGCTAACAGAAACTGAAAATGACGTAGAGAGATAGATGCTCTATGGTTATGAAATATCGGGAACCAGCGGCTCTATCGATAATCGTACTTGGAAGTATAAGTCGTATGGAAACTCGGAAATTGATTTCAACAAAGTTTGATGTCCCTGCGCTCCTTATGAGGCTACGCTGCTTCAGCGAAACTCACGAGATAATTAATTTCGAAATAGACGCTGCCAGCCGTCGTAAGTTTCATAAATTCTCCATACAGTCTTTTACAAAAACTAACATTACGCTTTAAATGTTAAAAATAACCACCGTACCACTCATAAGGCGTTATGTATTCTCCAAAAGATTCCCATACACGAGCTATAAAGAGCCTGCAGATACAACGCAAAATTCGGGAGCAAGGCAAAAGGGCGCATTGAATTTTTGCGTTAGTCTAGTCTAGTCTTGCTCTCAGTCGAAAAGCCGCGCTTTTCGGTGACCCAGGCACTTTAAACGTAGTAGCCCGCAATAGCAGAGCCGGAGCTCATCGCCAGAGGCGTTTCTCCGGCGAGTATCAAAATATTTCAATATTATGCAACACATGTCGACGCATACCAAGAGTACGAAGACTCCCTGACTTAGAAAAGCTGGTTTACGTCGGAAGGAGCTCGACGAGGGAGGAGCGAGGAGCCGGGTCGAAGGAAATAGAGGAATGGAGGCAACACGGCGAGAAGGGAGTAGAGGCCATGCAAATGGAAAGTTATACTGCAGAAAAACGAATATTGAATCAGCAGCTGGGTTGGCGGAGGGCGAATCGAGTCGATGCTTGCTTTTCATCCGTGGACCAACTCGTCGTCGGTGGCAGGATTCCTACGGAGATATGCATGCGGATATGTTGCGGTTTTACATCAAACCCTGCCCGCCTCTTCTCTTTTAACCCTCTATTCGTTGCGGGCACGATCGACGAAACAGCATCAAGTGGATTTCGTTTCTTCTTCGATATTCGAAGGAAGACCGCGGACCACCCGCCGCCAGGAGGTAGATACAAATATTTGTTTGTCGGGATTTTTCGGATTTGAAATTCTAATTAACTCGTTGGATTTACCCGGTGATTGTTGATCGGAGTTGTTTTTCGTCTAAATAACAATTTTATCGATTCGGCTTCCAGTTCCTTGAGACTGGTTAAGCAATTCGAAGATTGGATTCATCGGGACAATATGCTCCTCTTGAAGCACGAAGAAAAATGGAAGTTAAGAATGAAATGTACTTACGTACTTGTTGCTAAGTTTATAAATTAATTTATTCTAATATTGTGAATTACCCAATTAGATTTCGTCTTTCCAAGGAAGATAATGTAATTTGCACGTGTTTAATCGACTTAATTTGTCTCTTGGTTAAGGTTTGACATTTTTTGTAGGAAAATCTAACTACAAACAGAATGTTTTCCCATAAATCGGAGACTGTATATTATATTGACCGGAAATCAATAGAAAGACGATCCTGAAGTAGAACATCGAACAAGCTATTCTGAAAACAGCGACGATGCCATGCCAGAAAAAGGAGATCAGCGTGTACAAGAGAGCAGGGAGTCAAATAATAATAACCGACGCCGAATTGGAAGACAGGCTAACGAACTAGTGCGTTCATTTAAAATCGTTCGTGCTGCTCGGTGCCTCTTAATAAGGTCTCGTTAATGACGGGACAAAGAGGCCAAAGAAGCGGAATGGAAGGGACAAAAGAAATTCAGGCGAGTCACGATCGAACGCATGCGGCAGCCTAGTTATTCTTTGAAAAACAATAGATATACGATGCCTGGTTTGCGCCGCGCTTGATCGATCGATCGCAAACACGACCCAGCGGGTTAGGCAGCCATTGTAAAGACAGAGGGAGTTTCGCAAACGCGTGAATAATGGACACCCGTTTGATAAGAGAAGCGCTCGCGTGAGCCTGCTCGATTCGTCGAAGAGAAGGATGGACAGAAAGACAAAGAGAGATGCCGAGGGAAACCAAAAAGGGTGTATGAGAGAATGAGAGGCAGAAAGAAACGAAGGAGGAAGGTAACGAGGAAACGGAGGAATAGAGAAGCGGAACGATATCGGTACGAAAGAAAATAGTAGCAGGACCGAATTATTTATCGAGGAGAAAGTCGAAACTAAATAAACGTCGGGATAGAGACGCCGATTTCCACACAGCTATCGGATCGCGCTATAAATGCACTAGCGCGATCCTTCGATCCATGAATCCCCTATTATCTCTTCCTCTAGAGACGATTTCTTTCCACAGTATTACTGGTACTTCAAAGTAAGTAGTTTCCATCTAGTTGAAACTGAACGGAACTCGTGACATCTACATCCAAGTCCATCGAGACTCTCTAAATGACTGAAATTCAGTTTTTTTTTTTTTTTATTGCATAATAGGTGGTAGTAGTTCGATAAAGACCGATGCTGGAAATATGAATCGTGAATGGAATTTAAATGGAATTATTCGGTTGTTCCGAGTGGCGAGAAACTCGCAAAGACAATTGCATCGTTCTCAGAATGCAACAGCGCAGTGACCTTTCAAACGGAGTTCGACTATAAATGAACTCTTGTGGACCAGTGACCTCAGGTTACCTACCTGACCTGAAAACGTCTTGTCGTCAAGCATCTCCTCCACGTATTGACTCAATTTGGCGTGAGGGAAGCTACGGAATGATTTATGAAATATCCGAAGTATTGTGGTCGCATAACGTGGAACGGCAATGCTGCAAATTATTATTAAAATAATCTGCATTCACTATAGAATTTATAGAACCTGAATTCATGTTCTTATTGTTCACTTTGTATACAAGAGCCGTAAACGTTCTTAGAAGACCACGAAACAATCGATTCCCATTAAAAGATTAACAGTAAGTCACTTGAGTTGTACTTAGCAAATACATCAGAGAAAACGCGACGGATAGAACAGGAAACGGGAACGAAACAAGTAATCTTAAAGCGAATGTATTTCAACCAGAAACTACTCTTATTCCCTCAACAGGTCTTTCATCTGTCAAGGGAACAACTTTATACTTTTCCCTGTACGCCCTCGCCTCCCTATTCTCTAACATTCCCCCTCTTTATACAATTTTCATAGTTTCCTGATGGTCGTGCATTCCGTTCGTGGGAGACACGAGTCTTGCCAAATATACATGACCGAAGGCAACCGTTTCCGTCAGAAACCAAGCAAAAGTGAGAATATAAGGCGTTGCCTCGTGACTAGTGTCACTCCACGATGTCGTGGCCAAAAAATTTTCCGAAATTTCCCGGGGGTCCTGTGTCTGTGCGACGTTCTGTCCTTCTCTCACACTCTCTCTCTTTCTCTCTCTCTCTCGCTTCCCGTTCTTCTCTATGCTACCATGGTTCGTTCTCTCACAGCGTTCCGGCTTTTCTGCTAATATTTCATCGTAGCCACAGTGGCGTGGCAGCAGCGGCCATCTTGCTTCCGGGCCCGGGTGCGCCGGAAGCGGCCGGATGTGCCGCGACAAAGCGCCGTTGCGGAAAAATCACGGGACTATGAAGCGTGGATAAACAGAGAAGGAATAATCTGTGTTCTCGCCGCGCGCCGCCCCGACGCCTGCCGATGAAAAACATTGGCGCGAAACTATATTTATGCAGCTGCTGCCGGGATTTCGAGCGTGCACCGGCAAACCCGACAGTAACAGTTCCCGCATATGCAGTTCCACGATTTTTAAAGATCGAACGCAATTGAGAAACGCGGAACGATCGCGGCAGAAACCTTTTATATTGCTCCCGGATCGCTGGGTACTATTGATACGCGACGATTATATCGTCGCGTTGTTTTCCAACGACGATTTTTCCTTCCTCGTTTCCTGGCGATTTTTGAAAGGGGATTCGATACCGAGATTCGGTGAGCGATTAGTTTTACCATCGTCGTCATTGCCATGTGACGGGAGGATTTAACGTTCTTTTGTGTTTTTGTCAAGAGAACTTAATGCAAAGTGTAATTTGTAAGATTTATGCAGATGGATTGTAACGTTTTCATTGATTGTAGAAGGAGATGTTGATTGCATAGGTTTCAGGGAATCAATAATCCGTTAAATACTTCATCGATAGAATTTAATTCATGCATTATCGTGTCACAAAAGCATTAATGTTTCACGCATGCATCATTTTCAGACATCAATAAGTACATGACAGACGGTTCTATTTATTATATCGTATTATGTAACCGCGTTCTCAATTTGTCACTGTCTGTTATATCCGAACCAAATCCTAAATAATATATTCTCCCTTTCTCTTTCTCTCTAACTCAGATTTTTGACAAGGGTATCTTGCTAACAATCTAAAAACTTGCACGTAAACGAATGGCACATTTAAATTCCACAAGTGGAAACACGGATCACACGTTTGCCGCGCGTTTATCATACTCTCCCAACGTTTCTCGAAGTAATTTCATTAATAATGTGCTCAATTCCCCGAATCAAGCCATTTCTCAACTATCAGACGGAATTTCGTTCCATCGAGAGGAATCCCCGGGACTATACCGGAGAGCTATTACTTAATGACCGTCTCCGCTTTAATTTGTCAAGGTTTCACGGGCTTTTTCGTCGAGCTTCAAAGTTTCTGGGTCAACGATGTGCGAAGAAAAGAGACACGGGACCGAATGTGGGCGGTGAGAGGAAAAAAATAATAAAAGATTTAAGGTAATACTGCAGCACCCCCGATGTAATTTGCAGTATTCCTGGCTCGCGTTAATCACGCTAGATTTAGCGGATGGCAAAAACGTTTCACGCGCACTTATCGCTTCCTGTTTCTTATCACTTTCGCATCGATGCACCCATCGTTAGGCGAATGCAATTTTTACAGATTTATCGTTACCCCTTCCTCTAACATTCACCCCTTTCCTCCCCTCGCTCCTGGTCTTCGTGGCGGGCTTGCAATTTATTTCACAACGAAGTTCGTTACGTTTTCATTTTATTCGAAAAGACAAACGCGTCAGAATAACGCAAACGCATCATTATTTTCCACGCGGGAGAACGAGGACGCTGCGTTGCTTCGGCGTGTGGCGAGGGTAGAAAAGAGAGAGAAGAGGAGAGACAAAGGGGTAAAAAGGGGAACGCCAGAAACGCGTGCACGACGTTTCTCGATAATAGCGGATTTTATTGTATTATTGCGCATTTTCCAACAAACAAAGGAACTAGTCAAATTTGTTCGGACGACGTGTATCGGTTCAGTTTGTTCGAACGACGTGTATTGGTTCAGTTTGCCCGGTCTGTCGTATCCTGCTTATCATCACCGGTTTTGCGAGCGGTTTTCAATAGCGATAAATTGTTCCACGGCTTCGTCACTGTTTTGCCAATCAAGACAGTTATTAAATTGTTACATGTAATCGCTGGCAGACACTATCGCGTCCAATGCACGCTCAATTACGATGTAAATGAGAAGTCATCGCGACTCGTGATTTTTACGGATTTTTAGGTCACCAAATTAACCATAGTAAAGTATTTTATAAAGATCTGACGTAAAGATTCTACTGTCCTATTTAACATCCAATTTGAAGCAATTTCTTCTTAGCAATCAAGTACTTCGATCGTTAGTTAGACTTTAGTGTCTCGAAAGAATTCGGGTTTTGTTAAATCACCGCTCGAAACTCTTTCTTCTGCTGTAGTAGAACTTGCAAAACTTTCTATCTTTGTTCCTTTACCAGCAGAATGAAGGTATCAAAGATCTATTCCACGCCTCGTTGGCGACGATAAAGATTATCGAATCGTTTCAAAGACAATATTATTCCCTTACTATAATGATAAACACATACTCAAGATGAGGGTGAAGAGAGATGAAAAACAGAATATTGCGTGATTCGGTTATTTACAGTGTAAATTCGCGATAATATAATCTCATCCGCGTAAGTACGCATCTAGTAGTTATTACGCTAGAGTACTGGAACATTTGGGACGTCTGATGAACATGAGGAACTGCTTTGTTTGCAAGCGGAATCTACCCACCGGCAACTAATCTTAAGAAGATTCAGCTGCGGGTTAGACTCATTCAAAGAATACCAGCATGAACAGATGTTCCGTCTTTTCGCGTGGAATCACGTCGGATACGCGCCCATGTAAATATCGAGGAAATTAACCTTTAATTAACGACGAGATATTTCACTATGTTCGAAATCTCTTTCCCTCGTTTCAATATTGATCTACGCTCGTAAGTTCCAACGGTACTGTCTCAGCGTGCTTTCTTACTAATTCTAAATATGATACTAAGTCGTTTTTTAATACCGCCAACAAAATATTGAGAAATTACAGCAGCTAGAAAAGGTATTTGCACGTATTTTTATTTTCCAATGAAGCGTTTCTTTATCAGATTCTACATTTCATTTTTATAATATTGAATATTTACAGTTATGTGAAAGTATTACTACATGCTACGAAATTTAATATACTTGGACCTAATTACCTTCTGATCATAAAAATAAAGAAAGACAGTTTAATGAATATACATGTATTTCAGGATTAAATAAGGAGACGATGATTGAAAACCTCCAAAGAGATCTGACAATAAAGGAACAAACAAGATTTCACGTCGATCATCCGAAAAAGCAATTATCAACGCATTTTCTCTTTCCAGCAGACGGTAAAAGTGGAGAGTGAGCCAAGAAACGGAGAAACAAAGGGAATAAAGAATTTTCGATTGAAACACGAGACGTTGTTCCAAGAAGGTTGTGGACAAACTCGCGACAGACAGAAGTCAAACTCGTATCGCTGTGTAAAATCGAGTAACATAAGGGCTGCTGGCGTCGCTCCAGGAAAATCAAAATTTCGTCATCCGGTTGTAATTCGAGGGACGCGCCCCCATCCACACTTAACCCTCTCTCCCCCTGAAGAGTATACCAGGGCCAGACTATTAGATTTTAACCTCATCTTCGGCGGTGACTTCGATTTCGCTCAACGAGCATTACGTTCACAACGTCATATCCCCGGAGGAAACGATTTTTCGGCGAGGTAGGCTTGCAGCTAAATCAAGCGTGAGCATTGCCAGAAGAAAATTCTTTTTTGCGCGTCGCTTAAAGCCTGGAAATAGGATCGCTTGCTTCGAATACGACGAGATCTTTACTCAGGCTATAGTCCTAGGAAATTTGATATTTTATCGTTTAGTCGTCCCTGATCGAAAATAGAATTAAATTTTCCGGGTTATTGGTATTAAGATAGCAATTTCTAAAGAATTTCGAGGGGATTTCCTGGAAAAAAAGAAATTCGTCAAAGCTGAATACGGCTATCGGTGGAATATTTTTCCACGTAAGCTACTTTTATTCAAGCAATTACTAAAATCGATTTATCCTATTGTTTATTTATCGTATAAAAAATAGAGGTAAATTCACGATAAACGTAATAAATGAGTCATAAGAAAATGGAAAGCAAAGATAAGCGAAGCGAAGAGAAAATTGATCAAAATAGTAATGGCGTTTCACCAATCTTTCCTTTACAATCATCTTCAAAGATCATTTTTGGAGTACCTTTATTTTCAAAAATATATCATAGGAGCCACAAACGTTCTACGCAATAACTATCCATTGGTTCTCGCGTTTGGCCACTTGTGACCGGCTTAGTTCGAATACAGTTATCCCGTGGATGATAGAGTGATCTCTTCCTGTTCGTAGCTTTATCCCGGGGACACAATTTTCCCTGTCGTGAAACCATAAACATCCCCAGCCCACGGGCATACCTTAGCCGGCCCCAGCTCACTCCATAATCTGGCCGCCACTCTAACGCTGCTCCCGCGTTTCTAGCGCCATTTAGATAAACTCGTAATCTAGACGCCGTTTCCTACGGTGAAATATTCCCCCGAGGGTGTTGCAGGCCACCGAGTACCGGATCCCTGTGCATCTATAGCGCTCCACCGAGCCAGGGGTGCGAACCCTTTTGCGTCGAGAATTTAAAATCGATCCCAGCTCGATGAAAACGAGCCATGGAAATATTGGCCCGTGGCAAGCAATTGGATCGATCAGAGCAGTTGTAGAAACGCAATGGGAAATGCATTTTTGTATGTGTGTGTATGTGTGTGTGTGTGTAAGTTTTTATAAAAGCGTGTTTTAGTCACTGGATTTGGAACTATACGTAGTTACTTATTACGAATTTAAAGATAGATTGAGATATAGTGGAAATTATAAGAAACATTGTATTACAAAAATAAAAATATACTATACAGGAATTATATAAAAATTACATTGGAATTATTATATATAAATTCCTTGCGAAAATAGTAATATCCAGAAAATAATAAAGGAGTTAGAAAATTATTTTACGATTGCATAATTCTAGAAACCAGAAACCGTGATAAAAATTGATGGTTTTAACGCTATAATCCATTACCGATATACATATGTACATGTAAACGAATATTGAAGCTGACTGAGTAATATACGACACACCCAGTTTTCATCGATGGTAGGTATAAAGAAACGGAATTCAACATTCACGAAACGCAAAGGTTTCGACGACCACGTTGGGAGATTTCGAACGACGATGGATCGCGGGCGAGGCGATGCATCAAGCACACCCAAGGTTTAATTCAAGCCTGGAAAATATATTTCACGACGTAATGTGATTCACTGCAAGTGTAAATCTGTCGGTTCGAGACGGGAAAACGCGTAGCCTTAATGTCGACGTGTTTCATTTGTTGCTCGACACCGAAACACGCGCGTGTACACGTTTTCTTCACGAATAAATCCACCAAAGAAATTCCAACGAGACGCCATGGCGCACATCGGTCCCCATTTTCTTCAACTTTGAATCGTTTCCTCTGTTTCTACATCCCTTTTCTTCTACTCTGTCTCAGTTTTTCTTTTTCAGTATATTTTTTTTTCCTTTTTTAATTTTTCAGTTACATCGAGACACCGAAGGAAAATTTCATTTCGGGTGTGGAAAAATATGAAAGACGGATGAGTCGAAGAATATGACTGCATCTCGGCCGTCCTATTTGAAATACAAATGGACGATGGTAACACGGAAAGAGAAAACAGGAGATACACCTTCGCCGACTTTGTCGTTGCTGCGAATTATTTGCATAAACAAATTTCGACGGAAACGAATTCAACGCGCCAGGAGTATTTCGCAGTTCCAACTATGCAGAGCAGTCTCGTTCAGAGTGACTCCTCTAACCTCTTTTCTCCAACGTCACCCTTGTCGTTCTGGCATATAATGATTTCTGGCTTGTTACGTTAACTTATGCGCAATAATTTGAACACACAGGTACGTTTTTTCGACAACGTCACAGAAGTCTCACGCAAGCTTTATTCTTGCAGTATAGCACTTGCAGTATATGAGAATTGGCACTTTTGTGAGAAAGGAAAAATATGTTGTTATTCGCGAATTTGATAGAGTTTCAAGTACTGTTCTAGGGAACGTGATTTTTCAAATATTGTCCATATATTTTGGGACACTTATATATAATAAAAACGCTAAATTTTTGAAAAATTCGATATAAGTTGACTTCACGGTTAATTAGAATTTGCTCGAGGAATTTAACATTTCATAGAAAATATCCAAAATATTATTCGCATCGATCTTAGAAAACATTAAAATTTTTCATTGGTGTATTCAGATTAGAAGAGGAACGAAACTCATTGGACGATTTCACCAAATCATCGTCACGTACAGCAACGAAACGAGCCGCACGATCGACGGGGAATTATTCTATCGAATTATCACAGTCGAGGAAGCACTGTCTTGTACCGTAAAATTGCTCGTTTAGTATCGAGACTTCGGTTTAATCGGTCGGGGATTCCATGGTTGTATCTCTTTTTTGAGGGGATCGGGGACAATGTAGAGAGGGAGGAAAAAGCGTCGTCGACGCGGTCAAACGCAACGAGCGTCCGGAGCAGACGGTCGAATGGGCAATCAACGATCGAATGCTTCATGCGGACGGACCATTATTCGCGTCCAATCGACATTGCAACATGAAACACCGACAATTGCCCGATAAAATCATTATACGCCTCATTACTTGTCAGCTGCAAACGCTCGTTGTCTGCCTTTTAATTTACAGCCGGCCTCGCTGATCGCAATTTCAACGCAGCCATTGTAATTGGTCCCCTCCTTGTCCGTGGGCGTTGGATCTCCTTAACAATTTTCAACGGTGACAATAATTGAAACGACTATTCCTTGCTCGTTCACTTCCGTCAGGAATTAAACCTGTCTGACTAGCGCAGACCGTAATTATTGCATACCGAATCTATTAGGAAGTATAGATGATTTAATATTTTTATGCCAAATCGAAATTGAATCGTTAAAAATAGAGAATATCCCGTGATTTGAGGGAACACTTTTGCAACAATATTTGCATTTTAATGGGAACTTTACGATACATCGAAAGTTCCGTAATGTAGAATAATATACTCCTCATAATTCTTGCATTTACAAAGAAGTTCGATTTTGAAATCGATTTTTGCTTTAGGAATGAATACGCAATTAAGCATAAACAAATTAATTGAAAATAATAGCAGCGCATGTTGTTGCATAAACAAATTGTATTCGCAGATAAATTCTTTGAACTTCGCACATATTCGGAGATAAGTAAATGTAACGGTTACTGCGGCTCGTTTTTGTTTGTCACGATATGTATTTATTCCCCGTCGATTGTTCGCGGTAAATCAACGTGCCCGTCACGAAAATTCCGCCTGGTGAGCCACGCAAAACGTGCGCGCCCATAACGAGATTTCAAAATGTACATTCAAGCTGATTCACGTTGTTCGCTTTGATCGAAGAATCTCTGTTCCGCGAGAGTTTAATACGCGCGCAGGCAAACGTTTTGCGAGGGGCGTGTATAAAATGTTCGTGTCCCCAGGTGTCTCCTAACCACGTAACTCGTAAACCGCAAGACACAATGCGTTCATTAATTGCATTAACGGATTCCATGCCTGGCACGTAATGTCGTCATTGAAATGCCGCGCGATGAACGGACGACCACATTTCTCCATTGTCGTTTCCGATTTGCACGCGACGACAACATGGAAAGCCCAGAAACGGGGGTGGAAGTGGGCGCGCGAATAAAACACCGCTTGATGACCGTCGAGACGATGGCTCGAGGTGTTTCGGCCGCCGATAAAGCGTCGGTTAATTGCCGAATGAAATTAAACAGCAGTTAAACCCTCGAGTCTTGAGTAATTATAAAAAGTTATAAGATGCCTCCTGTAGTCTGATTCTCCATCGTGCATCTCCTCCAGCCTCTCTCTGTCTCTTCTTCTCTTTCTCTGTCTATAACGCTCACGGCCTTACCACCTTCATCAACCTACCCTACCATCCCATCTCTCTTCTTCCCTTTTAAAGGCAGTATCCCTAGAGGCCGTTAACTGCAATCAAAGTTAACCCGGAGTTATAGGGGAAAACTGCAGAGCGGCAGTTAATGTTTAACGGGACTGTTAAATGCAGGCTTTCTCTCGCTCCCTCTCTCATTTTCCGTGGCCTGCTGTGTTCCTCTGGTTCCTCCTTACTCCTTTCTTCATGTCTGTTAGCCTCTTTCCCCTATTCTTGATCTTTCCATTCCTTCGACCGTTCCGAGTCAGACGTTTGGGCCATTTCCGGCTGCGGCCGATTCACCGAGGTCTAAATTCGACTTTAGTGCCTGGACCGTCCTGTCCCCGCTAAGTGAACGACCTACTTCGTGATCCGATTCTATTTGACACAATGCCCTGGCGATTCGGACCGTGCTCCAGGTGAACGAGCTGCTGCTCTCGTCGATTAATTCGTTCCAAAGCTGCAATCGAATACTCTCTGAATCGAATCTTTCGGAGCGATTACGAGGTGTTACGAATCTCCGTCAGTGACGTTGATAAAGAACGAAAATTTTGAGGAAATTACCTTTATATGGGCGGCTTTTTTCCCATAGTAACTGGCGTGGTTGATGGTCCTGCGTCATATCAGTTGATAGATAGCGTACATTTTATACGAGTTTTTCTGTGTAGGTATTCTAGGTCTTCGCTTTTTTCTTGTAGATATAGCGGTTGATGAATTGATCGCTCGCGAATTGGGTCCAACGAAATTTATGGAAGGTTGCACAGATTTATTGCCAGAAATGGTCGAACGGTATAAACATGGTTTATAACCTTGATACTCTTTTTCGCGAAGGTTATAAAAAG
Organism: Bombus pyrosoma; assembly: GCF_014825855.1. Lineage (NCBI taxonomy): Eukaryota > Metazoa > Arthropoda > Insecta > Hymenoptera > Apidae > Bombus > Bombus pyrosoma. The sequence goes on along the minus strand of NC_057771.1, from coordinate 621,189 downwards.
AGAATTTCTGATATATGATCATCGGAGGAATATCAAGCTAGAAAATAGTGAAAAATTCCAGTATCTCTGTTTCCTTTGTAGTGATAAAATTTCATTTAACTAAATTTCATGATCTTTCTTATTAGCGTAAACATTAAAGATTTGGCAAACACAAACACGAAACAATGAGAATTCCACGAGTTTATTCCCCATCTTCTTAGTTTCGAAATAAATATACCTCTGACGTTATAAACAGTTATAACACCAGTTACACTCCAATAACACTCGATTTTCGGTTTAAACTTCTTCATCTTTGCTTAGCATTCTCTTCCACTTTGAAATTCCGTAAACAGATGAAGCTGTACAAAGAAGCATCTTATAACCGTGGAAACGTACACCGTTTTCAACGATCCAATATCAAGAAACGGAGGAGGATATTCGAAAACCTAAGGACAAGATTGTCCAGGATAATTACGAGGTAACTAGCAAAACATTTCTCGCAATTACATCCCGTCGTTGTCGTCGAGAATGTCGAGGGAGGAAGGCGATTCTTCGCGCGCGAAATTCCGGGAATGCTGGCTGGTAACAATATTTACGGTCGTTCTCGAATATGCAGCGGCATAGCGACGATTTCGCGATGTAAAATTAACGAGGGAATAAGAGACGAGGGCCAGGAGAGGTTGCTTTAAAATGGCACGGGTTCTATACCGAAACGGCACTCAGCGGGAAATGGCCTGCACACCCTAAAACGACCGTGCAAATACCTGTGCGATAAACCGTTCCCCGGAAATGCAAATGGCCATCGTTTACGCATTACTCCACCTACCGGTTGAAATTAGTATCGCGTCGGATCAATTTCGAGTAGATTTCTTGGATTAATTTAACCAGCAGAACTGAGAACATGATAAGACAAAGATATTTTTGGCCCTGAAGTTTAAGAAATAATTACAGCAGAACTTCGTTTATTTGCAATTTTAGATATACAAAATCATAGCTGAGTTTTCATTAGGCTATAAATCTCTAGCATGCAATGCTATGTAGAATCTGATAGATACGCCAAAGCAATCAAAAATATATATAGTTTGTTATTATGTCAAAACGACAATTTATAGAACACGCATCCACTGTAACGATACTCTTATTCAGACTTTTTAAGCGTAAATTTCTATTATCGGAACTACTCGGTTATCCTAACTGTTTCGCCTCTCCTTTCCCGATTTGTTCGGTGCATTTTCGACCGTTCGCGGGTAGACGCGATCTCGAAGAAGCGCGCCAACGGGAGTCGTAAATTCCCGTTACGATTTGACTAATCGACGCCACGAATCGTTCGACCCCTTATTTCTTTTGGGATAATAAGGGTGGTTGAGTGAATATAACGCTGATATTGACAGGTTAATATATATTCTCAAAGATCCAACAACTTCAATGTGATACAAGGTTATGTATGTTGAATGACCAATTACGAATGAGTACGACCTGAGACTCGCTTCGTGTTGGTGACTGTGATGATGTCTCTTCTGTCGATTGACTATCTTCGACTTGGAGATTCTGATAACTTGACTTCTGATTTTTGCTGTTCCTTGAACTGTGTTTTGATTTGAGCTGGTGTTAACTGACTGGTGAGATTTGACTGTTGCTTGAATGTTACTGTGGAACAAGTCTAGAGAGCAAGTTCTTGTGTGATTACGGAGGAAAGCTCGGAATGGGTGTCCTTGTTGTATGAAGAAAACAGATTCGTTGCTCACACTTTTCGTTAGGAAAGTGAGGGTAACGATCCGCGATGCCCATTGGTTATGACCAACGTTAGGAATGAAGATAGGAGGAAGAAGCCTCCTCCAACGTGGTTCATGGGCGACATTGTTTGTGGGAAATACCAGCTTTTTCGTTAGACAGATATCCGTTTTCTCCGTAATTTGCAAGAACGTGCAATAAACCTAAGGACTGTCTTTAGTATCAGCTATAAACCGAAAATACTTGCAGGATTAAAGGTTCCTGCAAGCTAATAAGATTCAGTTTATGGTGAGGCCTTAGGTTTATTAAGGGTCTGTCTGATGGTGCTTGGGCCTTGATGAACGTAACATTCGGATAAACGGGATTTTACTACAAAAATGAGAAGGAGCTATTACATATATACGTGGCAAATGATGATTAATTAAATTCACGTCTAGTAAAGGATGAAACGTGTCCTTGGCAATATTACCGTCAACGTGGCGTAATTATGAATCGTCGTAACAGATAATTATGGTAATACGTGATTACGAATTAGCGGTAACGTAACGTGAATTTATGTAATTATTACAGTAATGAATCTGCTAGCCAACATGACTAATGCAACGTATTTCCCGCAACGGACATGACAAATACGTAAATCTGTATCATGATAATTACTGTAATCAAGCAACCATGTACCCCCCGTATTGACGGTAGGACGGCATGGAAGACCGCGAGGAGTCGTGTCCAAAATTTCATCCGCATGAAACACGTGCGACCACGTATCAGGCGTATATTTTCCGTGTACACGCTGCCGGCTTGTTAAATTTTACGCAATAAAGTACAGCGAATTAGAGGGGCGTTTGCAGTTTGCTCTTTGAACGCGAGATTAACAAAGGGGATTTTGACAGATTAAATTTCATTTTCTTCCTGGCCTACGATCTATTAAATTTCCCACTACAATTTCTCTCGTGCGTTCTTTTGATTCTTTATCTATCGTATTGCCTTTAATCTGGTTAATTCGAATTTTTCGATATACATATTGACTCTGATCACATTTTAAAAATTCAGGCTTCATAGAGTTAATTTTCTGAAGATATTTTATCCGTTATTGTTATTTCTTGTAAAATATTTAATTTCATTTTGCATTTTATATTTTATACGTCGAAACCAATTAGTAATTAATACATCAAAATGAATGCTTTTTATCGCATAAAATATAGAATACAAAATAAAATTCTACACCCTGCGCTCAAATTGTAGGGTTAAAGTTTAGTTTAAAATTCCTACAATATTTCGAGAACGTAGACTACAAATATATTCTGTTTGCATCTTAGATACAATATTCTTTCTATATACAATCATTGACTATATTTAATACAATTTTATATTAAAACTCGTCGAAAATTTACTCCAAAAAAAAAAAAAAAAAAAAAAATAAAGAAAAATCGCAAGACATCCTGTCAAACACACTCTTAATAAACCGGGCAATATACGTATCACATATAAAGCAACATAAAATATTTCTACAAGAGTAGAACGAGCTCTCTCGATTTCGAAGCTCAGACATCATCAACGATATCGCTAGCAACGTTGGTTTTCCTGACAGCAACGACAATCAACCGATTTTCGTACAACAACAATCAACCCATCCTTGGTCCACCCTTATCCGCGTTTCCCGCGGGGAAACTACTCTTCTGCTGTGGATTTCTCCGCGCACGTATACTCCCGGTGCTTCTCCCTTCGCGCGCGCACTTCTGCCACTTGCCCTCTTCGGCTTTTCTCTCTTGCCATCACGCCGCGTTGTCGCGTCTCCGGCAAGACGCGATGCTTTTTTTCCTTCAGCTGCTGGGGTGCTTCAGCCACGACGCAACGCAGTCTGTTGGTGATTAGTGTGCTCATTACGTCCGACGCTAATGATGCTTGCATCGCCAGACAAAAGCTGCGACAACCGAGCATACGAGTTGCGAGCCGCCGTTTCTCGTCCTTTCTCTCTTTCCTCGTCTGTCCTTCGTTTCCCGCATCCCTCAAACCCCTTTTTGTCCAAGAAACGCGAGACTTCGCGCACAGATGAAACCTTCGTACGAGCTTTCAACTGGTTATCCAGCGTCGTGGTGACGTTGCAGTGAGCGAGGTCGAATCTCTGAGACGTCAGAAGCAACGCCCACGCCACTGTGTAGGATAAGAGAATCGTACTTGACCCGACGCGATGTTTCAATTTTTTGGCAAACTTTCAGTGATACTACGATACAATGGCGATTGGAATTTGAGAAATAGAGAGCACAAAAGTGTTAATGTCCGAAATATTTTGCGAGAAGTTTAAAGAGTTTCTAGTAACGAACATTATGTCAGAAAACAGCGTTGGTAGATGGCAGAAGTAAACTAGTCGTGACGAGCGTTCCAGCGTGAAACGGGCATTTTAAGAAACGAGTAAACGCCAAAGTTAATTGCGTTTCAGGGTGAAGCGAACTCGCGGCCGATCTCAACGAAATAATAATTCGCCGGGGTTAACAGAAGAAGAGGAACTGGTGAATTAATAACGGATTAAATTAATAGAATCGAAGGAATTAATAGAACAGTGGTTCGATTGTATGAACTAATTAGAGGAAATATGAATGGAAAACGGAACAAAACGGCCGACGCTTTAGAGCATGACACATTTTCATTTTGAACAGGCAACATTTTAATTGCGACACTCTGGAGCGCAATTAGGATAATGTTTTTAATTTTTCGGCTGGAAATTTTCTTGCACCCTGCCACGCGCTGGGACCGTAAGCATTTTTAATGAAAAGACTCTTTTACAATAGGATTTTAATCGTTATCGAATACGTTACTACCGGCTTTGTGTTAATTTTTAAATTATTCTTTCATAGAAATTTCCCTTGGAAATTGCAGTTAACGTGACAATTATGTGACGATTTCATGCCGCAATTGACGCGAAATATTTTTCTCTCGTCGACATGGGAATAGTCGAATAAAAAAATGTTTAAACGCGATATTAAATCGCTTATCCAACGTACTGCGAAATTAAAATTTCCCTTTTTCGGAAAAGCCGATAGTCAAATAATAAAATAAATTACTTTCAAAGAAATATTTGGCGTTGCAATTATTTTTTCTTATTATGTCCAAGAATCAGGATTAAAAAGTTATTAAGCAGTATAGGAGGATTTTCAGAAAACTAATCGGCACGTACGGGATATTGTTTGCTATGAATAAATAATCTCATTTCATTCTACTCGACGAAGGAAAATTCTCTCAATTACTTATAATCCAACGATCCGACGTTCCACACAAAATATGTCTTTAGATAATTCGCGCAAAGTTCTCCTCGAGGTCTCGAAGAAATCCATGGACCGACACGAATATCTTATCGTCAGAGAAAGACGAGTTTAACCGACTAAGAGGAAAACCGCTTGGCAAGAGTGGGGATGATATCTTTTTCAAGGGATGGAATAGGTCGTGTCGTGACGACGGTACCGAAACACGAGGAAATTAATAAATTGCCCAAACTTAAGTCGACCCCCAAAGTGCTGGAATAAAAGACCTTCATAAATTTCATTCCACGCGCCCCGACACCTACGCTCGGCCGACTTCCTTCATCCCCGAAGAAGCAATGCTTTCGCCCCGTCCCCTAAACGCGCGATCTATCCTCGCCCGTCTACGTTCTCTCGCGTGAGTATTTCGAGAAAGAGACGGGAGAGTGAAATTAGTTGCAGTATCCTAAGAACGATCTGAAACTCTATACAAACACATAGTCCGATGTGAAAAAAGGGTAATCACTTTACGCGAGTACCGTTTAAATCCTCAGTTACTTTCTTTCTAATTCGCAATTAAATTCTCTCGTCGGTACACTCGTAAAAACGACGGAATAAGAACCGGACAACGAATCGTTTCCCTTTTTATGCGGTAACGTTTCGAGTGTACCGGATCGCCATAGTCCAAAGGAATTGTAGGAGAAAAAACGAGAGAGGGCGAGAGATAGGTAACATCCAAAAATGTTAATGGTAAAATCGATGCGGGGCTAGACGTCTCGGGGAGCAATTAAACCGCGAGCCGGCCGCGATAATAGCGGATTTATTGCGACCCATTGGCAACCGACAGATTCCCCTCGTTATACTGCACGCCATACCACGAAAGTGGCAATTTTTCCACGAATAACAGCCCCCAATTGTTTCCAGTGGCCGAAACCCGATGAATATCCCGGTCACTTGGTGTGAAAGGTCGTTGGAGGATGAAGCTCACAATGCGCCACCGCCTCTGGCAATTCGCGCCTTATCGAATCGCCTTAATTGCGTTTTTATCGCGATAAAAAATGAATCGTGAATCGGACAGAAAGTGCACGGCGTCGCTATCAACGGCACCAGCTATCTAGCAACACGGTTTCGTTCGGTTAGCATTGGTCGGACGATGGTGGTGTCGGCGGATATAGAATGCGGGGGCGGCGGAGGCGGAAGGACGGAGAGTATGAGTGGGGGAGGTGGGGGCACCGGAATGAATAGCAACGTGAAACAAAAGCACCGGGTTACAAATGGCGTGTATTCGCGACGGCATTGTTTTAAATGGCTGTCAGACGCCCGGAATTTATCCCGTTTTGCTACGTGACAAGCGCCATTAAATTTATTTATTCATCCACGCAGGCGCGTAGCCTGTCACATTCGAGAAATCCCGCTCTATCTCCAACTACCTACGGCTGGACGGTGCTCTACAGGTGAGAGAGGATCGCGTTCAACGATTATGAGCGATTCATGTAAATGGCCCGATACGATATACATATGTACGATTTGTCACGTTATGCCTTATGTTGTCACGTTATCGTGATTTCTATGTGTACAGCGTGACATTGAGTTGCAAGAATTGCTTCTGTTGCTAGAATTATTAGAGTTAAGGAGTTTCTCTGACGGACGTGAAGCACTTTGCAGAATATTTTTTAGATTTAACACTGCTTCGTTTTATAGAAAAACATTGTGTGGAAAGTAAGAGGAAAGCTTTTCGCTACATTTGTTTCATGAGATACTAAATAACTGTTTACTGAGATTAGACTGCCACGTGGTTAATTGCTCCATAAATTCTAAGTAGAAGCGCGTTGCCCTTGGTAATAATTAAGTGGAAGCTTGGCAAATGTCGAGGAAAAGAAAGAATTATTCACCTGGAAAGAACCCTACTTTTTACTGGACAAACGACGTAACAAACGTAGAAGAAAAAAGCGTAAAGTAAAAAACACGAGGATAAAAGAACAATCCAAGGTGTGATAAATAGAATCGCGAACCATTCCCACCTCCTGTCTGATCAACGGAGTCCATTACTACTTGTGCTCCTGTTTTCCAAACATTCGCTCCATTAAAAGACAGTGGCTCTGGAAGGACGTTTCGTGTAACGCGCCGTTATAAACTCGACACTGTTTAACTAAACGAAGCGAATGGTGACGAGTAAACGCAATACACCACGATGGTGAAAGTTGAAGCTAACTTTCTCTCGAGAGGAGCCGGTGTACCGATAAAACGAAGTAATCTTCATGCTTCCAATCGACCAATCTCGATGACGTAATTGTCTTTTCAGCGAGCTTAGGGAAGCGAAGGGTAAACTTCTCGAAGGCTTGCAAGACCTGGCAGAGCCCTTCATCGATAAGCGATCGCTCGGAAGCAAAGTTCGCTTTGCGGCCTGGAATTAAACGAGTTCGCCGAGGCGATAGTTCCAAGAGAGATGGAAGGTACGAAGAAAAGAAAAAAAATAGAGGAAAAGGTGGGTGGAACGAAAGAAAGAAAGCAAAAAGGAAAGAAGGGACTGGCCAACCAATCCCACGACGCGTTAATTCTTAATTTCTTAATTTCAAGTCGACCGTTAAGCACTGCGTCAAAGAGGTCTCGACTCTGGTGCACCACCTGCACCGTCTCTTCGACTCTCTCTTCGTCTCTTTGTCCGTCTCTTTTACCCATTCCTGGCTGTCGAACGAAAGATGTCGGAAGTTGAAAGCGAGCGCAATTAAGCCGTGCCTCTTTGGGATCCCCATTCATTTTTCAAGTAACGTCGTCGAATACCCTCATCTAAGTTTTAAATCGCGCGGCTTTCGGCGTGCAACGGAGTCGAAGTCACCGGCACCACGATCCATGGGAAAGGTTACGATTTACGGCAAGTGGGATTCGTGTCGATGCCGGGAATTACTCGCGGGCTAATTACGTACGGGTTTCGGTATCCAGTACGGTACTGGTGATTCCACGACACATAAAAATTCATGAAACTAGCCTTGGACAAAATAGCGTTTCTTTCTCCGTATTTCTTCTTCTTTTTCTCTTCTTACACGAATCGTTGATTTCGTTGGTTTGATATTGTATCTTCGTACATTGTAATTCCAAATATTCGATTATTCTTATGTTAATATTATCAGCATTGTTATTGATTATTTGGGACATGGTTGAAAAGACTTCTGGAAATGTATTCCGAGAGATAATCTCGACTATCTATCGTGAAAGAAGTTTCTATCGCGTGAAATACAAAGAGCTGTTACCGTTTCGTTTCTCAAAGAATAAACTGTGCAATCGCGTCGAATGAATTCCCATTTAAACGCGAAAAATACATTACGCTCGATATAAGACGGCACTAATCCGTGAAAAACGTGCTTGTTCCTTTCGCCGATCGACAGGATGGATTTATGGGGCAAATCCTTGATAAGGTTTACGTCCTCGATCGTATCGGTGTTTGCTATCAGTCCTGGGTTCGATACATTGTTCCTTTCGCGTGAAGGAACTCCACGATACAAATAAATATAATGCAGTTACTGGAAATATCATCAGCTCGCTCGAACAACTCATAGCTCCGCCATTTCGCGGATAAGGATTTATTTCCTTCGCTCGTTCTTCTCCCCTCATTCGTCGTCCTTCCTTTCTCCGTTTTGACCACTTTATCCAATGGATAAAAGACGAAAGAGGTTAAAGGACGAAAGGTACTACGACGACGTATAAATATGATAGAAAGTTTGATAGAACTTGGTTCGCAATTTACTAAGAAATAAAATTTCGTAACAGTAAGATGTTTACAATTCTTTTCCCGACTTATATTATAGAAATATCTAATTATTTTTATAAATTGATACCTATTGTGATAATGGCCAAATTTTCCCTACTACAGCATACCTTCATTATATTATTAAAATAAGCAATTTTTGAAAAGGAAAGCTTAAACGAGAATTTGTTAATGTGTAATGTCCTTCATTTTGTTGGTTTTTTAAACAAATAGAGATCTATATCAAGCGCTAATACAGTAATAAATACAGTATCCATTATTTGAAAATGTTATAAATATATAAGTATTAAATCATCGCTTCACGAAAGGCAGAAATTTTTCTACTTTCTATCAAACGCAAAAGAAAATCTTACGAAAAGCTAACTTCGTTAAGAAAGGATGAAATAGTCGCAATTCTTTTACGAGTTCCAATCTAAGATTTCGCGAAGAAACTGAATATAACGAAATTACCAGCAATACCATTAACTTTATCAGGCGGCTCGTGCCGTGGCTATTTCACCGACGAAGACCTCCGTTTCACCCTTCTTTATCCCGCTAATCAGCGCGGGATATCCAGGGTTGCCGAGAAGTAGACTGACCTGAAACGGCCAGCAAACGATATAAGGATATGGTTGAATTCAGTCTGCAGTTCATGTGTTTGCGAGTCAAGCATGGACGAGGTTGTTTGTACAGACGTGCTCGACGCAGTGAATTTGCGACTACGTGCACGTCACTCGTGCGTTAATGCCGATGGGATAACTAGAGAAAGAAACCACCAGTTCGATCAATGCTAATCTATTTAAATCAGTATTCTATGAAACGAGAAAAGATATAAAACGTAGAGTCGGTATATCATCTTCCTAACTTCCTTTTTAATTTTTTGCATGCAAGGAATTCCTGATGAAGTTTTTTGAAACCAAGAGTTACGTTTCGGAAAGAAACTACCTTCTTCCCTTTTCTGTATTTCATAAATGAAAGGCAAATTGTGCGAATGGTTCCAATAAAGTACACAGGATTAAAAGAATGAAGATTTACAGAAGGAAACGGAAAGAAAAGGATCTGCACTAAAATCACAAAAGAATAATGTCCCACAATTATACGGTGAATTGCAAAGTGGACACATTTCATATTTCGTACAGAATTTAAATATTTTTCTAAAGATCAATTTATCCATTTCACTGGGGTAGACGTTTTCGATATTGTCTATTTGCAATCCCATAATCGTACATACGAGAAGGACAATTCGCGTACAGTTCTACGTGTATCTGAACACGATGTGTGTCCGATCGTATCTCCGTATGTGGGTCAGACTCACGAGGGAGGCGAGCTCGTACCATTGTGAACAGGAAACTCTGCATTCGGAACCGGACGAGAGTTTCAACGGCGAAAAGAAGGTTGAAAAAGGGAGAGATCGTCGCGGTTGGGATGAGTCAAGAGGCCGGAGATAGTGCCTCGCTCTGATATCTCAAATCCATTCCTGGCTCATGCCACAAACCGTGGACAACCGTCGACTTTCACGATCTTCCCTATTTTTTCCTTTTCCCCGTGTTTCTCCCTTTTCTAACCGCTCTCCCATCTCGCACGCAAACCAGACGACACTTTCGAAAAACGTCGACCGCAAAACGAAACCTTCGCCGCGTTTTCAGCCAACTTTTGCTCCAGAATTTCCGCGTACATCGCAAAATACGATCAGAGAAAAGTATACTTTTACGGAATTATGATTTCGAATGGATTCCGCGTTGACTGATGTTTGACGGGAACAATTCTTTTTATTCGAAGCTATCGACAGTGTTACAAGCTATAGGAAATACACATTATTCAATCGTTTCTAAGGTTTAAATTTAAATTGCGACGAGTGTGAGACTCGGAATAGGTGCTATCGATTCTTATATTCGCGATTATGTAGAGGTTGTAAATTTGCAGGATTATTTGCGAAATAAAGTTTTTAAAGTCTTTGCTTTATTAACGAAAGACAATCGCGGTGTATTACGTTTTAGTGGCCTTCCTGTTTTATTCTCGCTGTGATAACCTATTTAATTTTTACGACAGTCTACATTGTTCCAGTAGTACACGGCCTTCATTTCTTTTATTAATCTTGTTACCGCTATGGTGTCGTATTTTCCGTGTGATTTAATGCTAGCAACGTCTCCCTATATTAAGAAATCTTCCCTCGTAAATAAATAAACGTATATACAATCTCATGAGAACATATATAATATTTTCTAGTCAATAATAATAATAATAATTATATTTTAGGACAAATACTTAAATGAAACTGCCCAAACTATTTTAACAAAAAGAAAAAGAAATTCTACTAATTAGAAAACAATCACGTGGCATATAAAACGAAACAATCGAAACATCTGACATTCATCGTCAAAAGCGAGATTACGAATAGTTCTAAGCTTTAAACTACAAGAGCAATCGCAAATAAAGAAACGATAAATCCGAGTGGTAGACAACTATTTTCCCCGTATAATGCTTCCGAAACCAACTGTACGTTCGTCCACTATGTCAATTTTATGTCCCGGAACAGACGAAGGGCAGAGAAAAAGGCAAATCGTAGTCGTTATTACCAATTACCAAACCGTTAATTCTATTTACGTTATCGCCAGAACGTGGAACGATTTCGGCCGACTGCCACTAACTCATAAATCAAGCTCAAGTACCATTATCTGTCTCATACACCGAGGCCGATGAATCGCGACGGCTATTATCGAGGCGATAGAAGCCGGAGAAGTTCGCACAATAACGCGTAATGGTCCGCGCAGTCTCGCCAAAGGTCGATAAAGGCTAATTAGCAGAAATTCTCGTCTCAGGTGGTCCTTCTACCGATTCCTAATCACTTAACCGGCGCCGAGTGGGGGCGTCTCGAGAGCGTTCCAGGATGTACAACGCGACGAGAAGGGATTTAACACGACCAATGTGATACGTGGGTCACGTTCAGTTGCCAAAATTCTGATTGGCTCTCGACAGCCAACGTATTTGCCAACGATTCAACCGTGAGACGTGCCACTTCGAATACTAAGATTGCTCGTTTCAGTCGTATCAACGCTTCTCGGGGAATCATCGCGGATAATAAAAGAGAAACAAAATTTTAGAATTTGTAAGTACAGTGACTATGCTTGAATTCGTCTTTTTCTATTGCGAAACTATCTGCTAGACAACAATACCCGAAAGAATTTGGGATTTTCTTATGCTAAAGTTAGATGAAGATTTCAGAATTTTATTATGTTCTCAAACAAAAATGTCGCGAATTTGACTATTCAAAACATACTACTTCTCTCCTAATATTATTGAATACAAACAAAAACAAACGTTTCACATAAATACTAAACCTCAAAATCTACATTTTGTTTTATTTTAATTGAAGAATTACTAATCCTTAAAAAATAAAAAAATCTTAGAATTCCTAAGAATTCAGTACAATAATGTTTGCTTACTAAACATACGAGTCAAGTGACAGACGCATAAAGCAAACGCGAACGTATCAGAATCACTGAAACGATAAACGTCCTGAATTACGGGATTTACGGGAGGTGTGAGCTTTTTACAGTCATTGGCCCTGTCAAATATCGCGTTCGCATCGGATTAGGACAACACACGTAAAATAAGCAAAACGCTGAATCAAGCAATGTGTCGGTCGCGTTGGCACGCTCGCCAAAAATGATGATTCCTATGGTCTCGCGGCAATGATTATCACCTAGGCTGCCCGCC